>NW_023998416.1:10672759-10706790 GCF_014805625.2 Glossina fuscipes
TATAATAATTGGAACCTAAAGATCCCTTTGCAGAAAAAGTAAAAACACTCATATTTATGAACTTACTGACCTACTTTTTTGTGAAAACGACATTTGGTTTGACCCCATTGTTGGTTGATCATTAAAAAGGATTTCAGCTTTTTTCATTGGCTTTAACCAGCCAATAGCAACTTGTGTATGTTTATACATAAAAACGGATAACACTTAGTTTGCAACGAATTTTCAGAACGCATCGCTTGCACTGTTATACACATGAAGATAAATATATCGTTCGCACAGTGAGCAAATATGATATTGTGATCGGTCACTAGTCATAAAAGGAAGCAACATGTATTCTTCTTATGGTTACCTCGATCATTTATCAATTTTGATGCTCCGAAGGAATAAAGAAGAGAAAACATTCCGATATCGGTTATATTATAAAGCAAGATTGCTAAGCTCCAAAAATACCACAGGAAAAAGTCTCTTGTAACTTGTGATATATAAGAATGATATTCTTTTGCTTATTTCTTTATTAACTTTCTCTTACAATAATATGTAAACAAAAAGGGAATATTTCGAGTTGAATCTTAATCACGGCACTTCTTTTCTCTTTCTCACCTGTAGTCGCAGTTAAAGGAAAGGTATCCTGCAAAGAAAGCAGGCAAACTTGATATAAATTTTCAAGTCCTACTCCTTCATTTTGACGCTCACCGCACTAAAGCATTGAAATACAATAGTTTTACTTGTTCGTTAAAAATTAGAAAAACTACAGCCTTGTATGCGTTCGTTTCGGAAAATGCCTCGACCTATCAATTAATGCACCCCTCGCTTTACAATTTTTGAAATGATGGGTATTCGCCTCAACGCGAAGCCTGCTGACCTGCTTTTCCTCAATTATGATGCTTTTAAAACCTGGTCGCTACAGTGTCTATTGTAGATATATATATTTACGATACGGTGTATAAAATAAGTGCAGATAACTTCGCGGTGACGCAGTAAACATATGTAACACATTCTTTGCATTGATATTTGCACTTACAGCATAACGAACATATTCGCATGTGATGAAGAGTCTCTCGCTTAACATTCCTTAGAAGGAATGACCTGACCTGACTCTTTTCAGAGGCAAACCTGTTAGGAGTGAAATATCCTATCCTGTGACAATGCTTCAAAGCCGCAAAACAAATATATATTCAGTCCTAAGCGACTAAATTATTTCTACTCATCCTACTACTCAAGGAGATCAGAAAGTGTGTAAATGTTTTCGCGCATTCCAATGCTTCCCTGCTTACAAACGTCTATAATTGGACTTGATTAACTGACGCTGACTTCTTTCTGATACAGACGAGATATATCAATATTCACTTTTGAACGTCACTAATATTCGATAAACTTAGTATACCTTTGCTGGTGAATGCAGTAAAAACAACAACAGAAACTTGCTAATTCCACTATTTCATTGTAATAAACATGCAAGAGAGTACTACCCCAACACCTATACAAGCGTACAAGACCAAACTATAGTTATATTGTTTTCATACCAAAAAAAATTGCATAATAACGCTGCAACAAACAACCAGTTAATGGCAAACGGGCTGCATGAATATATGCGGTATACACTTTCTGTTGTATTTATATGTCTGGTTATCTGCGTATGAGTGCTATTGTAGATGTCTCTTCACATGGTCAATTATTATGGTGGCAAAATAAAAGCATCAACATCTGAACGCCTAAACATTTCAAGTTAACTGACAGAGTAAGAGTAAAAGTCAAGGAATATATTTTGATTCGTTATTTATATATTTATCACAATATTTATGTGTTTGTATTATCTTGTTTTACGATCGTTGTGATTATAACATGCAGGCATTTGCCTAATGGCCTGGATAACATCACTACCGATATCAGCACAAACAACAACAATTACAACGACAATAATTGGCACTTGTTCGATTATATAACAATTATAAGAAAATATGCTGATTGCTTACCGCAACTTGAAAGGTTTCTTAACCTAAAAAAAAAGAAAGATAAATAAATTAAATTTAATATTCATAAAGCGAAATTCAATAAGAGAAGAAAATCAGCTTTCAACTATGGCAAGTCCCGACACATTCATTTTCCTACTTATGCTTTTAATAAATTATTGCACTGTCCTTTCCAACGTATCATCGAAGGACTAAGTTGGATGATGCATAGGTTTTTTCATTCGTAATACAATAACAATAATTATGTAAGAATGACTTTATAAAAAACAGTTTACAATCGTAAACACAAGAAGATTCTGAGTTAATTTAGTCGTATTCGTCTGGCTCTCGTTTTCCTTTCCTCTCCGTTTTCAACAAAAAAAAATAATATGCTTATCTAAAACTTGAAGCATCTCTTCTTTCACTTATAGCTCCAACGCATGTGTGAGATCTGATCTAGTGACACACACTTAAAAACTTAGAGCCAAGTTGTTCCTAATCGGCGAACTGACAAGCCCACACCTAATAATATCATTAACTGTTTTTATATACTTGATAATGGCTATCCAAAATTAAGTTATATTTAGGGCATATAACAATTTCAAATTTTTTTTTTTTTTTTGGTCATGGGAGAAATATATGACCTTCATAAGCAGCGTGACTAGGTTATATGGTCATCCGCCTGCCTCTCCATCCAATACTAGGATTATAATAGATTTAACATCAACGGTTTCTTTTTCACTTGTGGGTTAGAGTAAATATGAAAATTAAGTAATTCGCACGGATTCATCCTGGTTTAGTAAAATTCTGAAAATGAGACAAATCAATGCCCATCATGGATATCTCTGAATGGTAAATAGCAGCTCATGATAATTCTTATGCTAACTATGCTTTCTTATAACTCTTAGACAGTAGCAAATTTTGATAAGTAGATCTGAATTTCATGTTATGGGAAATTAAAACAATAATAAACACACGCTAACATAGCACATTACGCTTGCAGGTATACTTGCCTTGGTATATTTCAATAAGCTCTACTGCCAATTGCGTTATGCAACAATGTACTTACTCAACTTCCCTTAGCACGTTACGCTAGCAAAGACTGCACGATTTTTTCGATGGAAAAATTTTAATCAAAATTAAAATAAATATATTCTGTCAAATTTTTTTAATTAAAATTCGTTTTAAGCCCAATATTTCTTTCTTCTTATCATTCATTGAATAATTTGTAAAAACTTTTATGAAATTTGTTAAACCAAAAGCTATTTTGCACCACTTTTCTCCCATAAATATATATATATATATATATATATATATATATATATATGTATATGTATATCAATGAAATAAGAGACTGAGCATTGTTGAGTGAAAACCGAATACAGAATACCTCGCATATAAATGCACTAATATAAATCTCTAAATAAAAAAAATATTTGCATTTCTTATCCATTCTCGTTTTACATTGAAAACGAACTGTAATCTATAATGGATTCTGAATACATCCCGACTATCCAACGCTTTTTCCCCATGCTGCAACATTTTCATTATTTCGAGAATACTGTCAGCTTTTTTAGGTCACTTTACAAATTTCTTTGCGATTCCCGATGGTGATTATAGTGCTTTTTCGAACGTAGTATACATTCTAATAAACTCACTTGGATGTAGTTATTAAAACCATTTGTAAGTAAACTGCAAACCGCATAGTTAAAATTAAAATCAAATGAAAGTTGGAATGTCAGTTTTTTTTATAGACTTTTCCAAAACGAAACGGAAAATCGCCAACTGCTATGATTCAAGCAAGGGAATACAATTGCAAGTGCGCGCATATGCGGAAGTGCGTATACACACGCGTAGAGCATACCCGTCACATATTTCCAGCATATTTATTACATTATTCATTCAATTCAATTCCTTGTCCTCTCAATAGCAAGCAACTATTCATACGTGAATAACTGGCTTACCCAAGCAAAGTTTCAAATTTATCTAAAAAAATTAACGAAACGAATTATTTGACTTTTATATGCAGATTTTCATTTCGAAAAAAGTGGGTTAATATTTCCTTGAATATCTTTTCCTATCAATGTCCGGTAATTAAAATGCATAATAAGAGCTTTTATCGGGTACTGTTTCATTTCGAACCGGAATAAATTCTCAAAATTAGCAAAAATTGTTTTCACATTTTTTTAAAAATCAATAAAAAAATGTCTGGTTTTCTTTTTACACTCTATACATACGACTTGTGACACGACAAGGTATTGCGAACGTATTAACACTTTGAACGACTTGTAGTAGATCACCATTTTATTGTACGAACCATTTTGTGAATCGCATTGGTGTGCATATATTTTTGTATTTAACCTGCAGCTCGCGAACTTTCGCGACATAAAAATAAATGCCAATATATACCCTACACCATTTGTGATAGAAGTGTTTATTAAGTTTGCGCGGTTGTATTGAACACTTCGAAGTATTTGAGTTGGACCACTTTTTACTATAGCGATCGATTCAGAAAGTGATTCTAAGCTTGGTTGTCCGTCTGTCTGTCTATCTGTCTTGTTCCATTGTATTCAACGCACTTTTTCACATATTTTGATGAAATTGTGGCCTAAGGGCAAAGGCTATGAAAGGCTATTCGGATCGGAACACTTGGGGAGTGTTATGTTGAAAAGTCTTTATATGCATAATTGTATTAAGCGAAGTGGTGGTGGTAAGTATTTAATTGCAGGCCGTGTTTTATTAGTGCTTTTACTTGTTTAACTTGCCGTTATCAAGCATTGGTTTCACATATTAAATGAAAGTGGAAACTTTAGGTGAGATAGTTAATTTTTTGAACACCCTTACATATATTCTTCCAAAATAAACAAAGTCCAGTTTCGGGTCTCTTATAACAAAGACTGGTCTGAAGTAGCGAGTTGACTTTCTAGTTCTATTTTTCGAACGCATTCCTCCATAAAGATCCCCACAAAAATTAAACCTTGGTCGGGCAACAAGAAAGAAACATTTTATATGTTATGAGGACAACTGGTACAGAATCATAATTTGATATAAAACTAACTAACTTTACAAAGCGGAATTTTAATCGCATTCTCTTATTTTCTGAATCTTCTTCAACAAAAGGGTTCTTTTGCAAATTGAGCCCTTATACGACAACAAAGCTTAATTTTAGGTATTCTATGCATCTTATGCAATGGTGTAGGGCAGGCATGGGCAACTACCGGCCCACAAAACGCATCCGGCATGCTTCGTTTAAAATTTCAAATAATTTAAATTGCTGATTGTGTCTGCCTGCTCTACCGGACCTTATTCTGACTTCCGCAGTGATATGAAAATTAAAAATGGCACGTTAACGAAATAAGTTGTCTACCTCTGATGTACGCTATTACACGGTTGAGCTCATTCGAATATCAAATTTCAACTTATTCATAAATATATTCCGGATATATGATCTTCCGGTACCTGTACATAACTGTTCGCCATTTTGCTTGGCTGTAATATTTAATATAGATTCACTTCAGTATGGGGTGCTCGTTATTAAAGTTATACATACATATATGAAATTTATTACCAATTCAAAAATGTTGTGCCTCTGTTAAATGTTGTTCTTTGATGGAAGTTGCATATATGAACGTTTTGCAAAAACATTGCCAAAGGCCGAGTTCCCGCTTTCGATATAGAGTGACGTCATGTGTTAAAACGCAATTACAATGCTATTGTTACGTCAGATGATGGCATTCATTTGCTTTTGAAACTTTTTATTCGTTGCATGCTCTACGAACTTTTTCATCATGCACTGGATGCGTGAGTAACAATGTATATGCAAAGAAGAGGGAACAAATTAAACAAAAAGCTAAAACAAAATATTTTTAATTTATTCAATTAAAAACTGAAATAAAACTAAAATATCAACATACATTTTTATCCTGCTTTACGCAGCATTTGTGCTTTGTGGTTCGCCATATGACAGCCACTACAACACAAAGTAGTTCAGAGGAACTTTGTGCAGGAAACCTTTTTAAAACTTTTTTAAATAAAATTTTAATAAATTCAAATAAATATATCGGAACTTATTAATCTTTCGTCTAACTTAATTTTCCTTTTGTCTCGAGGAAATTCATAGTGTTTTTCCTCCACTTGTGGAGACCGTTTCTTCATGTCGACGAATTCTTTTTATGCTGCCGTTGGAGATTTTTAATGCTCTGCTTTTTTCTTTAAATGGCTTTTTACAATACTTACATTTTCAGTGCCTGAGGTGACTATGTTTCACTTTTTCTTCGTTTTATTTGCCATTGCACTGTTTTGTGTAGTTTGTGATAGTCCTTTAACCCGCACTTTAGAGACTTTTTTCTTAACAAATTCTTTCTTCCTTTTATTTTACGGGAGCCATAGGAGTCGTTTTGCAGTTCTTATTATTAAGCTAAGTCGATAGCGGTCGTATCGTTTTGGCGAATCGTATCGTACGATAGCTAGATAACAAGATCTTGGGAAAAAGCTTCAAAAATCATTATTTATTTTAATTATCATCATCGTCAACGAGATTAGATAGTCTTTGTATGTGCATTAATTGTATTCTTTATGTCCTCCACTTCATATTTCCTTTAACTGTGCTCCACTTCATATTGTTCACGCGATACGCAATGAAAATTCTGTTTTCGAAAAATATGAATGGAATGAAAATCTTAATCGAAAAAATATTTGCAAGCTCTTCGATATTGGAATCGATCGTCTCAAAATTGAAAATTACTTTCGAATTCTCTCGATATCGAACGCTGCATTCAATCAATAATTAGGTCAATCAATGTATATTTCCTTATTTAAAAATATTCGCAGACTAATTATTAAGTTTTTCGAGTTTCACTCTACATTCACTTTTCTTTAATTATTCGAATATTTCAAGTTCATTAAAACTATTCGCTGGAAATTGTATGTATATGCTTTTGGTGAAGTTTTTGCTGTTGCTTTTCAAGCTATAGTAAGTTGCTGCTGTTTAAGGGAACTTACGATATTACAAATGACGTTACGTAGAACGAGTT
The DNA here is from genome assembly GCF_014805625.2 of Glossina fuscipes. Classification (NCBI taxonomy): domain Eukaryota; kingdom Metazoa; phylum Arthropoda; class Insecta; order Diptera; family Glossinidae; genus Glossina; species Glossina fuscipes. The sequence continues at coordinate 10,679,742 of NW_023998416.1, forward strand.
TTATTGCTTGTATTGATCATTGCTGAAGAATGTAAACAAACTAAATTTTTTATATAACGGAAGTATATATTTTAAATCTGACCAATTTAATTATTTAGCTAAATATGAATGTAACATAGCGTACCGAAATACATAGGGATAAGAAAGGGCGTTTGCTGATAATAGTGGTGAAAACAACTTTGGGTAGATCACAGTTCTCGATATCGAGAGGATAATAGATTCGACCGGCATTCTTGTCTTTGTGAGTTTACACAACTCGGTGCATCGGCTCGAGAACTATAAACCTAAACGTAAAAATTACGATCGAGTTTACTCGATATCGAGTATCGAGTGTACATCGAACCCATATCTTGAAAAGACAAGGCTTAACAAAGTTGAACTGCGGGCCGAGACGTAAAAGTAAATATTTTATGCACATCACCAAAGGAATTAATTATGCGTTGCAGGAAAAACTCATAAAATGCATATATTCCGGGTCAATCCTATCCGTCCATTTTTGAGATAAACCAATTTCTGTACACTCCTGATTTACGCCTAGAGGTCAAGATCGAAAACGAATGCAAGTCTTCCATATGCATATATTCCGGGTCAATCCTATCCGTCCATCTGTCCATTTTTGAGATAAACCAATTTCTGTACACTCCTGATTTACGCCTAGAGGTCAAGATCGAAAACGAATGCGAGTCTTCCACAATCCCAACAAACAAATGCTTGCAACTTTGTAAAAGCGCACAGGTGAACAGTCGGAAAACTCAACAAAAAAAAATACATTGGATCCTTCTGCAGATATGCTCATAGCTAAGGCTAAGAGCTCTAGCTTAAAATCCGGACAAATGGTATTGACCTAAGGCTTAGTATAAACATTTCATAAAGTTGTCTAAAATACAAGTACACAAGTATAATGATGGCTTCTATAGACCAATTGACACACCTGCATTTATTGCATTGTTTTATTGGCAATGAAGATCAAAAATTAGAACCGAAGAGCTTATCATTTTCTTACTTATTATATGGATAAACTGCTAACAAATTTCGGATACTTTTCACATAGATTAGGTAAAAATGCATGGATATGCATTGTTTTTCGTGTATAAGTGTCAACCGAATATTCTTGATTAAGTATTCCTTAGTATATAGAATAATTGATATTCTCACCTCATTAAAGCAATTGATTATTTTGAAGTTTTTCTTAATTAAAGATTTAAATCCTCTAAAGATTAACTTGATTTATTTTTAGGTTTCGTTTATTTTTAAATTTATTCAGTTTATTGTTTTGTCTTATCTTGGTGGCCTGCCGTCCGCAATTGAATCGTTATCAACATATAGCGGTGCTGGAAAATGACGCCTGGGAGGATAGCTTACCGTATGAATTCAAGAATCCTTTTTATAAGACGCCACGAGTGAGAGCGGCTTTAGCCGAGTCCTCCTGGTTTGGACCAGGCGAAATACCGGTAAAATTTGCTTTCAATTCATAAATGCATTTATTTATATTAAATAATAATTTTTTATTTTTTTTATTTTTAAAGGTATTAGAACGACAAGCTGAAAAAATTTCCAGAAGGGAAATTTATAAAGTTTTAAGTCATGCTGGTCTACTACATAAATATTAAAAAATTTTGTTTTAGAAATCCTTCTAAATTTATTTTTTTTTTGCACTTTTTTAATTACATTATGTTGACTTAAGTTTACAGTTTACATGCTTTTATTTTTTGTAAACTATTTACATTATTTTACACAATAAAAAATAGTCATTAGAGTTTAAGTTTAAAAAAAAAAAAAAAAAAAAAAAAAAAAAATATTAAATAAAATAAATAAAAAAATTTTAAAAATCAAACTCAAATGTCTGTTGCGCTATAAGTCGTAGCCTGCTCTCTTCTTCTTTTTCTGCTGTGACATTCAGTTGTTTATTTTGCTTTCGTAATTCTTCTGTTTTCATTAAAATATCTTTACGTTTGGTTGCATTCTTACTCTCAGTCGCCGTATTCCGATCACCTTGACAATTGTTATCATCTTCGCTGTCACTTCCCTCCACAACACCGTTCATTTCAATGTCACCATTAAGATGCATCGTCGCAGACGTCTCTGCCGGATTCGCTGGACAACTGTTATCATCAACCGATCTTAGCATAGATTTTACAAAGTCCTCACAGAGAAGGCTTATGGGTGGCATAGTGTGCACCGCCATACTCATAAACTGAAAGAATAAATGTGTAAACAGAAAATTGTACCAATGATGAATTTAGAATCTTTCAATTTTTAATCGAATGGATAAATTTATGGTAAAATAATAATAAAGAAAATACAATAAAAAAGTGAAAACTTGAAAAAGTTTTGAAAACGAAATGTGGATTCAATAAAGACTTGGGCTTATTTAAATGCCATTTGGATACTGAAAAGAGGGAGTGGTCGTTCGCTCTCCGTTCATTACGGTACAGTTTTTGAAAGCCTGAGCTAGAGTTCTGATCGCGTAATGGCTTCTGTAAACTACTAATGAATATATTTTGTTCTATTTTTTTTTTTTTATCCTCTGCAAGACAGAGGACATTGTATCTGATTACATGCTATTGTGGCTGTCGTATATAAATATGTGCCTTAAATATTCGACAAAACATAATTGCCGAACGGCAGGCATAAGTTTAGTAGTTGTTGCCGGTATGTCTTTAGGATTAAAAGCATCATCTTAAAATCTCTTAGAGCTCGGATAAAAAACTTTTTCAAATTGGAATCTAAGAAAAAGTAGATAGGTCTTCAGACCTATTTCGTTCATTTTTCGATTGAACCGAAAGATAAGTAGTCGAGGCCAGGTTTGTTGCCCCAAACGTTTTGGGACCAATTGTCATCTTTGTAAATGAATAAGCAGAATGAAAAACAGGCAAACGTAACTGAATGTATGTGCAATGGTCGGATGTATGCGCAAAAGTGCTTCACCTTAGCAATTAGGTTCAGCTCAATCAAAAACCATAAGATAGATTATACTGCAAAGTAACAGGGTGGTCACGTAGAGACCTGCCAGGAAAGCTCAACCTTACGGTGTCTGATGGAGTGAGAGCGGAAAACCGTCACTCACGCCACAAAGTGAACAAGCAAGACTATCTTGCAGTTCTAATATAAGAGTATGCATTTAGCATTTTTTTCCCTCTGACGGGTCGACGCCTATCCATTACGTCAAATATTTGATATCCCAAAATATAGAGGCAATCATAGTCACGCAACTCCGAATGGGCCGTTCCAGCTGTCAGGTCAAAACCAGGAAATTGCTTCAGGGCTCCTGATACCCATGGTACAAGAAATAAGGGAGAATAAAATAATAAAAGAAGCATAATAAAAGCCTTTGGTTAGATTTTACATCAAGTCTCATACAACCTGAAACTTTCGAGTTTTTTCGTTAATAAGGGAAACGATACCCTGGGAAAGATGTATGAGCAAAGCTCAAACGTGGAAAGGGATTTCCGCCACACTACTATACCAGAAAGAAGGATAGCTTCTGACAAGACTGCAGAGCCCCACCCAAGACTGAAGAGCTCACCCTCATACAACGAAAGGATGCGAACTAAGGTCAATCAAGTAGCCGTTGATATCCCACCTCAAAGCACGTCGCTTTAGGAAAACGTAGGAAATGTCTTCAGCGTAACCAAAAATAAAGCCATCGACTTCAATTTTAGCGGAAACATTGGAAATTTTTGCGCGCAGGTCGCTATTGAAAATGGGCCAAATCGGTCGATGAATACACATATTCAGTTCATTACGTGAACTGAGAACACTTCTGCTTTTCAAAAGAAATAAAATAATTGGTTTTTTGCTCATAATCCATCCATCAACTACAGCAGATAAATCTACAAAAATTCAATGTACAGGCTGTAGCACCTCCACGAAAGTGGGAAAAAATTGACCACACCTCCCCAAAATTGCAACGTATCTCTTTATAACGTGCAGAACAAGCTTCAAAAATCCCGTAAAGCATATAAATTCTTGACCAGTTTAACATTCAGAATGCACCTAAGCACGTCCGTCTTTTCATCTATCCATCCTTCCGTCTGCACAACTTTGTAGTATCTACGGTAAACATTCGTCCATGCACAAAAATGAGGACATCGCTTACAAACATATTTAAAAATGTGCCAAACTTTTCAAAGGCCCCGCCCACATGTCTATTGAAAGAAAACTGGGAACACGTTTGTTTCTCACTCATTCAATATAACGTATACACCATGTAAATTTCCACCCTTATTGTGAAAAGCCGCGCTCACGCTATGTTATTGGGTATAAAAGTTTAACTCTTTCAATATAGTGGATATAAAAGATTTAGTCCCGACTGAATATAATTTTCTTACTTGTTAATCATTAAGATTGTTTTCATTATGATAGTTTGTTTTTTTTTTTTTTTTTTTTGTACACAATTTAATTTTTTTAATTTCTTCAGAAAACATGAAATTTCCATTGAAAGATTCAGGTAAATAAACTTAACAATAATAATATTAAAATTTAAATTGAAAAGTAAGAGGTTATCAATTCTAAATAAAATGCTGGAAGTAAAAGTTTAAATTTATTGATAATTGTTGATTGAAATACAAAAAGCTGCTTGTACAAGTCTGTTCCGGTATCAAATGGGGTGTATGTATAGTAAAAACAAATTTTATTCAATCAAAAAAAAAAAAAAAATAAATAAAAAGAAATAAAAGTAAACATGTCGCGTGAAATGCGATTAAAACTTTTGTTAAAAATCAATAAAAAATTTCCAAACTTCCCGCTCAATTTGATTTTCTTTATTATTTGTTTAGGAAAACAAAATAAAACAAATGTAAAATTATTAATAAATGAAATAAATGCGATGCCAGATGACAGTTCAATTAGACAACGACCCCAAATCCATTAAGTACCTCAAGTTTATGCGCTAAGTGCGATAATATTACAAAAACCAAATCAAGTTTTAAGACCAGCTTTAATTATTATTTTTATTAAAATAGTTTTCATGGAAACAAAAAAAAAAAGAAAAGGAAAACAAGAAAGAAACAAAACAGACGCATCATAACACAACAAATTAAGAGGTCAAACATTCAAGTAGTAGTTAAAAAAATTTTTTCTCTTTATGGTTTTTAATAAAAATATATGTTATCGTTTAAATTAAACGAACTTAACTGCACGTTACAGAGAATGTCAAAAGCAAGAATGATGTAATGCCAGATAATGAAATTAAATTAAATTTCAGATTCTAGCCCAGATTCTATTCACCCTTAAAATCGTGTATAAACCCGACTTTAAGCCATTAGTGTTCTTGCGTTTAATACTTTGGGCGGTGGCAAGGCAAGGCGGTGTAGATATGAAAACAACTCTAACCAAGTAAGTAAAAAGCTGGTATTTGCTCGAGACTTTTGCTTAAAAAAAAAGTTTCGAAAATATATAAAATATTGACCTCTAGCCCTTTAGCCCATAAGCAGACAGGTATTTCATTTTCCTGTGACACAAGCGATGATCAAAATAGAAACTATCATCCTAAATGTACTCAAAAAAGCAAAGGTATATATCAAAATAGCTTTCAAGTATTATTAATACAACTGTTAGCTGGGTATTTGGTTGCCTTTATAGGTTGATCAGCCATTTTCGGAGTAAAGGTTTAAAAGCTCTTGGCAAAACAAGTAAGAGTACCATAGTCGGACAAGTCCAACTATTAGATATCGTACACTACTTTACTTAGTATAGTTATTGCGTCATTATCGCGATAGTCCACCAAAAATTATATATATTCTTTCTCTGTAAAGGCGTACTTTGCGTGTTTCTGGATGGTGAATACATCGACTAGTACGGCAAACTTAATTTACTTGTCAAACATTTTACTATTTTGCGGTTTCTTTTGCCATAAAAATTACAATTTAAACTTTATCGCCATAGAAGAGTTTGGTTTCACGAGAGAGCAAATAGCAGATATCTGCGATCGAAACTCCGTATGGCTAATTTTTACAATGATACTATACCGCATCTTGGCATCAAAATCCTTGCGTGCGATGGCGTCCAAAAAATAGACCTACTTGATCCAAATTTAATATATTTAAGGTCTATTTCATATTAGCCCTACGAACCAACTTTCATCACAAAATATGAAAAACTGGGCATTTTTGTCATATAAAGACTTCTTTTTCCAGAGAAGCCTTATGTGGAATGGAATCCAGAAAAAAAAATGAATTCCGAAAACAAGAGATTCGAATTCGATAAGTTCAACTTTTATGTCAAATAATTATTGTGAACAAGTTTCCATCAAGAAACATTTAAAATTAGGCTCTTCCATCACAAAGGCAATCGCTTTCTATTGAAAGGATCCAAAGGTTTCACATCAATTTAAAATGCCGAAGTACTATTACTTAGCCATTGTCGTTGCGAAATTTTAATTACTGGAACTATTTCTCATATAAGGATTTTTCGAAATAAGGCGCCGAAAAAGCGGACCGATCGGAACTAGTTTCAATAACATTCGTTCTTTGGTCAAAACTCGTCTTTATATCAAATTTCATGAAAATGTCTCAAAAATTACACTCTGTAGCTTGAACACAGATTTAAATCGACAGAGATCAGACGGACAGACAGTCTTAGAATTACTCTCTGAATCGATTGGCGTAATAATAAGTTGCCTCTTTCTTAAGACCTTCTGCGTGTTGCATACGTCTGCTCAAATTTAATATATCCTGTGTCACAAGTGGTGTAAGGTAGAAAACATAGCAAATTTTAAATTAGTATCTAACCAATTTCTAAGGTCCAATTTCCGGTACGAGTACATCACGCCTATGCGTAGATTTTTTTTATAGTTAGTACGCTAAAATTAGATGAACTTTTGTGTTTCAATTTAATTTTTGCAACCACAAAAAGGGTGCAGACCAACGCGGACTTAGCTAAAGTGGCACGAATCTTACACTAACTAAGAGCATGCAAACTTTATGAGACATTTGGTACATATTTCTAGATGTGTTTCAAATGGGATAACACGTTTAGTATACTCTTAAAGTGCTAGTTGCGTATTTTCGAAAAATTCTTATATTTCTATTCAAAAATATTTTGTTTTTTATGCGATGAGCTTATAATCTTTTTTCAATTTCTTTAAAAATTCTACGAACTATGTCTCAACATTCATAACATAATTGTATTCAATAACTGTTAGTGAAACGTATTTATCGCACAACTATAATAAAAACACTACGCCTAAAGCAACAAATTCATTGTATTTGTGTAAACGACTGAGCAAACGTGAGTTTCGAGCATACTCAAAAATCCAATTGTTGTATCTCTAATTGTAAACAAAATAAAAAATTTGAGCATCGTGCCTGATTACCGGCACAATGCAAACAGCAACAGCAACGCACAGCATCAAACTGTGAATCAGTGTAAGTTGGAACGTTGTTCACTACTACTTCATGCGTTTGTTCTTTAACTAGGAAAAGGCACAAACAATTTATTTACATTTACTGGGTTTATGTGTCAATGGTTATAAAAGCCGTGCACTTGCTACCGAATCTCAGATTTTATATTGTGTTGCCCTTCTGTAGAGCATAAGGCGGAAGCAAAAATAATAATAATAATAAAAAAAAATAAAAAAAAAAAAAAAAAAATAAAAAAATATCAGTATTTAAAAATTTTTTTTAAAAAAAAATAAAAAAAAAAAAAAAAAAAAAAAAGAGGAAAAGTTTAAATATAAAAAGAACGGCATAATTGCAATTGCAGTTAATAAGTGCATATAAAGCAAAAAAAAAAGTAAAATTGATTTAATTAAATTGAAAATTTTTTTATTTATAAAATGTTATTAAAAATTTATTATTTACTGATTGTGACTTTGTTGGCGTTCGTGTTATTGCCAACCGGTCAATGTGGCCCAGTGCCAAAAGTGAACGAGGTAAGGATATGTGGCGTCGTCATCATGATTACGAGAGGTTAGCAAATAAACATATAAGGGATAATAAAGGCTATGTTTAGGTGGCACGCAGCTACCTCTAAACATCCTTAAGAATTCTTGCAGTGTTTCAATAGCATATGTTACAACGCAAAATGCCTTAAATATGCCTGTTGGCAGTAATGGCTTTATAATAAATAGAAAAAGAACAGAATATAAGCCGTTTTGTCCAAAAATATGGTTTACATTTCAAAATGATATCCTTCATACTTTTTTCCCCTTTTTAAGCAACTCCCTGTAAAGTATCTAAGGGATAAGGCATTATAACAGTTGCGTACTACGACGATGATCTCCTCTTAATGATAAATTAATGTAACATCATCTGAACATGGTTAGATTTAATAAAAATTGTCTTGAATTGCAATAAAAACAATTATGCACTTACCTTGTTTAAAGTCAAGTTGTAAGCATACAACTGGATAAATTATGTTATAAGTACTATTATCAAGGTCGCTTCTAATTTTCAAGAAGATCGTCGATCTTCTATTATCATTTTGTCTTTCATTTTAGTAAATATTCTTAACATTCCAAAGAGAAACATTTCAGTGAATAAATTGAGAAATATTTGTCCCTATATCGGAACAAATGTCAACGACATTTTCGAACGAAAACTGTTTCACTGTTTTGCGAATTTCTCTTATAAACTATTCTTATTATTATTGTTATTAATTTCGCCAGAGAAATAAATTCTAAGACTAAACTCGTAAAAGCACGAGCATCTAAGGCTATCGGCTTTTATTAAAAACTCTACCGCACTTGAGATTCGAACCCACGACCATTGACTTCCTAGTCGAGATTCCTCGCCTTCGGCTACTCAGGCGGATAAACTATTCTTAAAACAATATATTTCAAATAAAAAATGGGTAAAAACCTTCTAATAGGCCATGATCCACTATTAAATACCCTACACCGCTTCCCTTAATGCAGTTATTCATACGTCGACGTCTTTTCAAAAGAAGGTGAAGTGGTCAAAAAAGTGTTTCGAATCGCCCAAAATCCAAAACATGTCGGAAGACGATATTTCATGAAAATATCTCAACAATTCGCGATTGTACTTTGAGCACGAAATACAAAACGGACGGATGGATGGACAGTTAAAGCCTATGCAAAAAATGATTCTGAATCGATCGGTATAATAAGGAGTGAATCTATTGTCAGAGTCCTTTAGGCACAAACTTAATATACCCTTTTACCGCAAATGGTATGGGATATGCTTAAGCAAAATAGAAAACTTCAGGAGCTTCGAAGCAATCTTACGGTTCTCTAATCTAATTTTACTTCATCATATTTACATCCTTCTTTACGGATACTAAATGTAAATTTCAACAACATTTTCTCTTTGAAACATAAAAATATTCGACTCTTATTTAAGAGCCTCTTCATACCATGCCCAATAGGAAATCGAATGTTACTAAATTATAATCCTTTTCAAAACGAAAACTATATGAACCAAGTTAATGGTGCTTATATTCATTTTTGACGAATTTAAAAATGCCCAGAAAACATGAATAGAGGGAGATAATTATTATCGAATTAAAAACTCAAAATTACCAAAAGTATATAAATCAATCAACCAAGTTATTCTTTGAAATATCTAAAGTTAAGTTTTCATTACTAAATATCTCCTACATTTCGGCGCGGTCCGCGCAGTAAGAAACAAATTTTGCATTAATCATGTGAGAATACGGAGAGCTTTTTTATATTGATGGACCTCATAGTAATTTCAAAATGAACATTATTCAGAAAATTTGTATCCAAGCAATACGAATTTAGGGATTATATAATCTTTCTTTTTAACAACTTCGACATCATTTTGCTACCAGCAGTTGGACTGCAAAATTTATGAATGATTTAATTTATATCTACAATCAGTATCTAAAGATTTTTACTGCCTTCTCTTCTAATCTTTTTCTTTTTCCCTTTCGCCCCAAACAAAGTACACACATATTTTTAATCGGTAAGACATTGTTAGCCCTATGAAAATGTTGAGTTAGAAATTTTAATTTTGTTGATCAAAAGTTTTTTGCACATCCACCTAGAAACCTTGGCCAATCTCGAAGACATAGTCGGGCTTAAGAAACGAATGGTTTCTCAAAAACAAAATCATCACTCGGTCAACGTTTTCGAAGCAGTTAGTTACGGAGCTTCAAACTTTATTTTGCTTATATGCAAAATTAGCAAATTCATCGCAGAAGAGCATTCCCTAACCATTAAATAACGAAATCTAGTTGACGGAGTACCGAAAAGTCGACTGTGAAATAATACTTCTAATATCAGTTCAAATAGCCAAGTCAAGTTCACAATGTGGCAGAAAATTAACTAAAAAAAATGCTTCCATTCTGGAAGATGTTTAAAAGGGTCCTTCATTCATATGTAAAGCAAAAGAGAGAGAACAAGAGAGAGGTGCGTCGCATCGGCTTTCTTCTATAACGAACTTCATTACATTTCATCCTTTTAAACATCAAACTATTATATCTATATATGCTAATAAACTTTTATACACCCCTCGCTTATATCCCTTTCACATATGTGGTCCTAGATCGAAATGTTGCTTAAGAAGTTAAGCTCAAGGAAACAATAGGCAAAAATTTATATTTCAATTTATGTTTAAAAGCGTTTTTTCAAGAAAACGCTGAAAATTTCCACTTCCAACATGACAAGATTTGACACTTGCATGTCTAGTTCAAGTAAAACTTCATCCATCCATCGCTTAAGAAACTCTTACCACTTAAGCCAACACTTTTATGCTTGCTTATGCTTATTATAAATGGAATGAAAAACTTGATATACTCTTTAGTTTAGAATTGTTTCCAAAACCTTTGTTTTCATTGAAACCGTATTAAAAAAAAGAAACTAAAAAATAACACAAAAAGTCACCAAAAAAACATAACAAAACAATTTAAAGTTAATTCTATTTATAATATAAGATGCGATTATATGTTATTACGCATAAACTTTGTGTTCCCTGGATGAAATAAAACGCAAAAGTCGTCAACAAATGCCCGAAGCATATGATTACTCAATAAGCAAATGATACGCGTAAGTGGAAAACAAAATGCTTAACAATAATTGACCGGAATTTTTTTTATTTTTTTTGAAAATAAATCAAACAACCATCATCAGCAGAACTTCCCAAGTAAAACTTTATTAAAGCAAACAACCATTCTTAGGCAATTACAACAGAGAAATTTAATTTAACCTATAAGTGATTTTTGAATGAAATTTGATATTTCCAACCTTGACAGATAGATACATATTTATATATATGTATATATATATATATATATATATAATAATGTCATTTGTGTTTTATTTCCAGCGCGAGATTTTATTACCGAAAGTACCGCAATGGCATTGCTTGCGTTATTTTAAACACGACATTTTGATGATGCGTCGCTGTAGACACGTACGAGTTCCAATGGCTCCACGGAAAAGTAATGTAAAGAAGTAAGCAAGAGACACTATTATGAACCCAGGGTGAATAATTATTTTTAAATTTTTACTTTTCTTCTCTAGACTTAATTCAAATTTTAAATTTAATTAAGCAACGACTGATAATGTTAAATAAAAAATATTCTTAAATCGAAATAGCGGAAGTGCCGTAGAAGTCAAGAGTTGAGGACTCGTATTAATAAGCTTCGAAGGATTTCGAAGCGAACCGAAATTATTTAAAGCCATTTTGTACTTCATAATTTTAAGTTCATTTGTATAAATTGTAAGCTTTTTAATTAAATATATAAAAAACGAAAAGTATAAAGTTAAACCGATAAGCTTTTAAAAGAAAAAATTTAAAAGAGAAAAGCGCGGTGACAATCGAAACGATCTCAAAATTTAATTGAATTCGTGGACAGGTTTGCTTAACGGTCTTCGAACTCGAATTGAGATCGCAAAAGTAATATTAAGGTTATATTATAATTGGTCTGTATGAGTAGACAGACAGGTAATAGTCGTTATTACCAAGCCAATGTTCGCGGATTCTAGTGAGGTAGAATTTGCTTCTCTTGTAACTATAAAGAGAAGGCATAACGTTTACCGATTGGATACACACACACAAGGCTGCGAAAACAACCTCCCCAATTCTTTCTCTGTTCTCTTTTCCTTGCGACCATCATCTCCTTACACAAAAAGGGAACATCCCCTGAGTGATTGGTTACACAAAAAAAAAAAAAAAAAAAAAATTGATAGATGGGCCAGCACACAGCTATATGATTGCTCCTGGGAGTAATCTCTGAATAGCGGTCCACGCAGGCGCAAACAAAATGTATTATAACTGATTCGACTATCATCACATAACTCTACAAGATCTATTAACTAAATTCTATTCAGTTTGGCCCTTGCCTTTGGTGTTTTCATTATAAGCTTTTTAGAACATAAATCTTCCCTTTTCTTACTGGTATTATGAAGAGATAATGGTTGAATAGCGAATGTTTTCCCTTCAAATTCAACACCAAATTGGATTCATTCGCTATCCAATAAGAGCAGATTCGTTAAACCATTAGAAATTAATGTCGCACTTGGTTACCGTAAAACGAAATTGTCCACTTTGGACGTCAGAAAATTGCAATCATATTGCGAAAGAATATCCGAGCTAACTTTATTTGCGGGATGGATGGTAGAACCTTCTAAGCGCATATGTCTTAAAGAACGTCGCACCACAAAACAATTCATTTTGTTAAAATACAACAATAAATTTTGTGTGCCTTTCGAACCAATCGAAATGTAGATTTATATAAAAAATGCAATCACTTCACGCACACTTCCTTATCTCTAACATCGATATTTGCATCTTCTTCTTGGAATAATTCTTACCTCTGCGAACTCTTTAACTTATTATAAAATTGAATTCTTGTACTCACCGCTTGAACTGCCGTTCTTTCAGAGTTTCCTATCAGCAATGGACCAGTATATCGGTTAGTATTCGTTGGTCTCTCGACAACAGACTTGGTAGCGATAGTTCCAAAAGTTGTGTATTGTAAGGACGGTGTAGCAACGTTATCGAATACGATTGGAGATTCGATATCTTGCTTTTCATTGGCATGCACCAAATACTTAAGTTCCTAAAAAAATATGTATTATATTTCGGATGATTGCAGTAAACCATTTTATCATTACTTACTTGAGTTTGTGTTAGAAAATATAGTGTTGACTGAGCCTGCCAATCAACATTAATGGAACGATGTTTGGGATGGCGTCTCGGTATCCAAGCAAGACCATATAATCTTGGCATATTATAACGCTGATAGACAGGTAGCGGAACATTTGGTTGAAAAATGTGTACTAAATATAAAATAATTAAGAGTTTTATTCATTGGAAATGCTCTTTAACTTACATTGACGGTCCAGAGTGACCAATGCAATTAAATTTGTTAGAGGATCGAAACTGATGTGGTCAACGCTTAATTTCAATACAGATTGTAAACGTAACGTGAGCAGATTCCATATTAAGACACGACGTTCTGTACAAGCTACCACTAGATGAGCATAATCACCGGCACCAAATTGTACTTTTTTAATATTAGCAATGGCAGCCTCTGGAGGCTTTATGTCTCTACTGAGTAGAATCTCGTGTTGATCTCGGTTCAATAAACCATTCTTACGTTTTACCTTCGTTTCGTCTCGCGTTAAATGTAAAACGTCCATTAATGGTACAAGATTTTTGGCGATTTCATCATCATAATTACGTTTCCGTTTAGTAAAATATTGTAAGCGATATTTGGCTTTATAACGATGCCTCAGATTTAAAGAATGCAACATTTGCTCTAATCTTTGTAATTGATTACTATGTATATTCGTTTTAAAGTAACTTAAAACTTTAAATTTCAATTCCCGGGGCAGACAAGAACGTATTCCCATTCTTTGATAAATTAAAATCTTTTGAAATAGATTTAATTCATGCATTTGAAGGATTTGATTATGTAATGATATTTTTTGTTTCTCATCAAGCTTTTCAAAAATGTCGGCATTGGCTACACAATCTTCAGCTTTGTCCAAGCTATTCTTCAACTCTTTTAATAAAGAGTAATCCTTTGTTTCCAAAATGTTTGTGAATAAATCCATAGTTTGTTTGCGTTCTTTCATTATATCCGACGTAGCATCATTAACGGTTATTGATGGTAATTTTACTTGGACTTTGGCTACGCTGCCATCCAGACCTGGCGAAGTAGTCAGAGACGCTTTCATCTTTAAAGTTTCTGATATGTACACGCAGAGAGTGTTGCCATAGCCGGCAGCTAGTAGGGAGCCGTCTTGCGAAAAAGATATTGATTCGATTGGAAAGTTTTTATAACAATTTTGAGCAATACAGCACCATGTCTTTTCCTTTCTATGTATACTATCGGAATCTTCAAGAGACCATATTCTAATCAAATTATCATCGCCCACTGTAGCACATAATAAATTATCCACTTGATAAGCGTTTGAAAATTCGATAGCTTTAAAACCATCTTCGTGTGGTAATTCAATCTCAGTGTTCAATGTATAACTGCAAGTTAAAATTAATTCATTTAGTTTGTTCATATGCTAGGCTAATTGAAATTTTCTCGGAACAGATTGATTTACTACTATTGAGACTTCATACTTTTAATTTAATTTGTGAGACTCTGTGAACGACTATTTTTGTTCTACGCAACAAACTGATTTTATACATGAAGCTGTTAACTAAATGGGAACTTTACATTTTAAAGAGACAATTCGACATTGGAAGATTGTACCCGGGAATACTTGCAGAATTTGTTAAAAACGTTTTCTTGTAAAACTATCTCATTAACGTTTTTCATTTTTCACGAAATAAGATAGAAGCTTTTTTTGGATTATAACTGTGAACCAGATAGGTTGCACCTATACTTATGGGTGCGACTGCTGCAAAAGTGCGCAGTATTACCTGAGACAAGCTATTGATTGACAGCTATTGAGATAAATGTTTGAGGTTGAAAAGCAATTGTTTCGCCCTATTACTTGCCAAACGGCCCTATTACTACCATCGAGGGAATGAGTATTTTCGCGAATCTGCCAAGAAAAAAGGGGCTTACGCTTACAATTTATCGACTAATAATCAATCCTTCAGATATAAATTTTTTGATTGCTTTTACTCCGCAAAAATTTTCAATTAGTCAAATAAAATTTCCATTAGTGGCAATGCAAACCTTTGTGACTTCTCTTCGTATTTCCAAAATTTTAAACGTAACTCTGGCAAATGTTGTTCATCGTTAAACACTTCACCCGTAGCCATCCAGTCGATATTAAAAGCAGCTTTAGTAACTCGGGTGTCATATAAAATGTGATCTCTCTCCGTTGATAATGCATTTTCATTAACAATATTTAGCTGCAATTAAAAGGAAAGAAAAAAAAATGAAGTGAACAAACAAATTCCTAAATGTATTGAACTAAACACTTACGTTATAAATCAAACTTTTCGTGTAAGTGTTATAAAATTGCAAACACCCTACACGACCGTTTAAAGCCAAAGTGTTGGTGCGTGGATTTAAACGTAAGCCCACAGGAAATTTTGGATTGTTCGTCTTATCATTGGCGACATATGTAAATTCCTGCAGATTGTTGAAAATTTGCTTATCGGTACCCACAATTTGTACACCATTGTCCGCCATACAAGCGGCAACTTCAGCATTTTTAGGATTAACTACAATATGAAGAATTTCCGCCGCCATACGAGGTAAGTAATGTTTCTGTTCAAGTTCTATATTCCAATGAACTAAAACTTTTTCTCTAGCACTGCTCCAGAAATTTGCACCATACACAGTAAACGCAATACTTCGAACTGGTGTATGATGCCAATGATACAGACTCTAATGAAGCATGTGATTGTTATTAAACCAACTTAATAGTTTTTAAAAAAAAAATATTACCGTAAGGGGTAGCTTATTGCCACCGAATTCACGCCATAAATATATACGACCTCGTTCATCTCCAGTAGCAACGCATTCCTCCGTGGGATGGATTTTTAATGCAGTAAAAGGGATCCTATGTGCGCTGGAACCTCTATGAGAGCAGAGTCACATGAATATCAGAAAACATTTTACTTACTATTTACTAGTATTACCTTTGGAAATTCCATGTTTTATAATTGATGAAATAAACATTAGTATATTGGGCTATAACCAAGTTATGAAAATTTGTGTTGTCTACCTCAATATAAGGTTTTCCCATGCTAAGAAAGTAAGTCATTAAATATCCTGAATTTTAGCATATTGCATGAATACTTACTTTATAAGCCTTAAGCTACAATCAGTGTTAATCTTCGCACCTGTTGTCCGATCTACTACTTGCCATTCAACCTTCTTTGTTTTACTATCCATTACGCATACTAAAGCGTAAGATAGTTCTGATTGTCCATATAAGTTTAACAATTTGAAATTAGTGACTTCATTTTCCTTTCTTTTTTCTTGCAACTTGACGGATGATTTTAGTTCAGCGGTATGCCACGACCAGCTTAGAATTTCACCTTCAGCACTGCAAGCTACAATAGTATCTTTATTCCCTATATCTAATTCAATATCAATTAGACGATGTTTGGCTCCTTCCAAAAGACGTACTAATTGCGTGCTAACTGTTGAGTATATTTTAATCATTTCACCACTTATGAAAAACAGGTACCTATATGGAAATGTACAAAAAAAAAAATGAAGGAAAACATTAGCACTGGAAATACTCATTGCTATTTTGTAGTTCTGTTACTCACTCTCCATCCGGATCATAAACAGGCGCATAATCAACAATACTACCGCCAGCTAAATGATGAAATTCATAATCCATAATGGAGATGTTGTAGCTGAAGCCTCTTAATGTTTCGAAGAATTAAAAAAAAGTTTTGAAAACGAGTCCGAATTGTAAAATTGATCCAAGAAAAGCGGCTTTCACATCAACCTTAAATGTAAATTCACTAACTTTACGTCGCACGTGTACATATGTCAATGTTGCCACCAGACGGAAATTAAATAATAGATCGACAAGCAACAGCTGTTTCATGAATCTTTTTTGTTTGCTAATACTCGCACAGGGATGTCCTATTTATATTTAAAAGTTGCAGATGGCATAAAAACATCGCAAACAACATTTGTATTTGAAACACTTGCCGAGTTTATTTGTTTATCCAAGAAATGCTGGTTGACTTTGATAATTGAGAAATTTTGCATTTTTTGCATGATTTTTGTTTAGGAATTAAATAAAAAAATTCTTTATAATCTTTTCATAGATAAAAAATAAAATTGAACCTTGTTTTTTTGGTATTAAGGGGAGTTATATTCAAAATTTTATTTTTATACGAAGAAAATCAGATTCATAGGATAGATATAGGTTTATACTGTTAACAATTAT
The DNA here is from genome assembly GCF_014805625.2 of Glossina fuscipes. Taxonomy (NCBI): domain Eukaryota; kingdom Metazoa; phylum Arthropoda; class Insecta; order Diptera; family Glossinidae; genus Glossina; species Glossina fuscipes. The sequence goes on from NW_023998416.1 coordinate 10,697,002, forward strand.
TTTAAAACCAAGATTGTATGTTTACATAAGAATACTTCTAAAATAATCTCTGGTGACCATCTCAGTCCATATCTTCAAATGTGTATCTGAAAAATTGCCAGAAACAATAAACCAATGTTCACGACAGTTCCTTTTTTTGTAAGAATTTTCAACAATTAATCTGTAGATTCTAATGGGGATAATTAATTTATTACCAAAAGTAATAGGGGAAAATAAATATAAAATTAAGATATGACGCGTAAATTAGTCATGAGCTGTGAAGGATGTTATTTACACAGCAAGAAGGATTTTTGACACAAATCAAGCAGAAATGAAATAATGAAAAGGAACGGGCTGAATGAAACGCTTCAAGCTATCAAACTTGGGCATTGATAGTATCAACAACAGAATGTAAAAACTGTGTTGTGACGACTTGCAATAACGGAATGGTAAAAAACCGAAATTAACATCCACTGCTGTTGTTATATGGTATATATATAAAGAATTCTGTTTCAGTAATTGATCAATAGTAAAAATTATATATCAAAGTATTGGACCGTGATTGACTGCACATTTTTTTGTACTACCTGTTGATATAAAAAACTAATACAGCCTGAATAGCTTGCATTGCATTAATGCAGCAAAATCGTGAGATATGAAAAAATGCCCGCATAACTAGATTTTAGTTGAATAAGCATTTGATAGAATTCATTTTGCTGGAGCAAGCCAATAAAAGCTATTACTGATAAATTCGCTACCATTAATAATGCAATATTTCTTATTAATCAGCAATCTTTAAAATCATTTATTTTATTTATGTAGATTTTGAGAAAAACAGCGAACTGAAAAATGCAGTACGGTAGCAGAATACAATACAAAGCAGGCATCTTATTAAGAGAGTGTGATAGCGAAAGTACCTTCTGCTTCCATCAGGAAAAACCAGCATATGGGTTGAAAAAAGTTTACGTTGATCGCTGTACTTTCTTACTTTTATTCCAAAATATCCCTTGCACTGCATCGGTCGGTTTAAAAAATATATCGCCGTTACCTCTTCGTTTGAAAGAGCGAGATCTGCTTGCAACACTCTCTGCTTTAGGAAATATAGTTGTTAGCAGGTGCTGCGCTTTTATTGTGTTTGACGCTTAAGTCTCTATCAAATTCAAAGAAATACTTTTAAATAAGTGACTTAGCAACAATGTTTTTGGCACGCGGCCGAAAGATAAACAAATCTCTACTGAAATAATTTCTGTGAAAATTAAGAAAATCAATACGACATGTTGCCGAAACGTCGAAATTAAATAAAAATTAACTTGAAACCTAAAGAAGAAAGCACAAAACAACTAAAAATCGGCTTTTCCAGTAAAAATTCCAACGATAAACACAAAAATTTCAGCACAGCCAAGCAAGGCAGCTAAACATTTCCATTATACATTTTGTTTTCATTCATTCATTTTTTTTTTAGTTAATCATAACTTATTAGTTAAAATTATTTACAACCATGAACTCATTTATACCAGTATTCATAGCCATATTTTGTATATCGGAAACTATAAGAACGGCCGCAAATAGTAGTAAAGCTTTGAAAGTGCTTTATGCAATAAATGCGGGAGGCGATGACCATGTCGATATTGATGGTATACACTATGAACCTGATCCTTCAAAGATTGGCACGGCCTCAGATTATGGCAAACATTTGCTAATTATAAATCGAGTACCAGAGCAAGACGAGATCCTCTATAAAACAGAGCGTTATCATACCAGCACTTTCGGTTATGATATTCCTCTGGATGGCGATGGCGAGTATGCTTTGGTATTAAAATTTTGCGAAGTTTATTTTACTCAACCAAATAAAAAAGTAAGCAAGAAAAAAGAGAAAGGAAATATGTGAAAAAAATTAAGTTTAAATTTTCTAAACTTTTCAGATATTTGATGTGGTCTTAAATCGTCGTCATGTTATAGTGTCTGAATTGGACATATTCGCTGAAGTGGGTCACGGCACTGCCCATCATGAATACGTCTTTTTTACAGTTACCTTGGGTAAATTAAAGTACAAGGAGGAAGTGTCTAATGTACGCAATAACTTGGTACGTTTGGATTTCATGAAGGGTCCGTACGACAATCCGAAAATCAACGCTTTCATATTATTGAAAGGGGACGTTCAACGTATACCACGGCTAAAGCCTTTACATAAAGACACTTTCTATCCAGATATAGATGATAGTGCTTCCATTAGAGGTGCGAATAAAAAGAAGGCCCTTAACGGCCAACATAGAAAATTAGTTTCCAATGAAGAAGATACCGAAACGGATGAGTATCCAAAGAAATTACCGGCAGCGGAAAATGAAGAAGATATTAACGATGAATTCCATGAATTACTTTCGAAAACAGAAAGTCCTCGTAAGCCAAGCGGTCCGCGACAACCGGACCCATATTCGATGGACGATTCTACTTTGCTTTTACCAGTATTTATAGCTATTGGAGCATTTATTCCGTTATTGTTTTGTTTGTGTAAACTTTAATTTAACGAAACGTTGAATTCCTAGTAACAAATTGCTGCGCTCTCTACATTTGTTCTGTACTATCTCTTATTTATTTTCATATATATATTTATTTTTTCTTTTTTTTTTCTTTTCTTGCTAGATTAACTGTACATTAAATATTAAACATGCACAAGAGTAGGGAGTTTTTGTTAAGTTTTGAGGCTTTTTTTGGTTTTTTTTTTTTTTCCTTTTTTAAACTTTGTTTTCAGGTACTTAGTACAGCGCAGAGTAGGAAAACATAGAAAATAATAATTGTAACACTTTTCTATTCATAGGAATTTGAATTTGTACCATAAACGTATATAAATTGGTTTTAATTTTTGTCATTTAGCCTATTTTATGAAGTAACTTCTTTTTTTTGTTATAAAGCATTACTTTTTTTACAATCGAATGCGACATATATCGAAATGTGCACAGAATTTTTTTATTTTTTTTTTTTTTGCGTTAAGAATTTATGAATTAATGGCAAATGACATCTAAAGGTTACGGTGACTATTAATTTAGTTTATAAATAAACATTGTTCCTTGGCAATTAAGAAATTTAATTTCCTAATTTTTCTTCTAACAAGACTTCAGTAAGAGTTTTTATTATTAAATTAAAAATATTTATGTATTATGCCGTTATTATTTTTTAAATAAATATTTAAAGTATTAAAACAGAAAAAAAAAGACAAAAAATGCTTTTATGTTTAATTTATGCGATCTAAATTGATTAGTTTAACAAACGTTCATTAAAAGCCTACAAAATAACATAAGAAATCAATCATACATTTAGAAAAAAGCTGCGAAGCGTAACAATTAATTAATTCTGCATGCGCAGGAAGTAAATAGAAAATAAAATAGTATTTTAATAGAAAATCAATGTGAGAATGGATATCATTTCAGATGTGGCAGAGCATGGCGGTTTAAAGCAGGGATGGGAAACTTTTTTTTTTTATGAACGGGCCAATTTTAATTTTCATATCCCACCGGTGCCTAAAGCCTAAATACTTTTCACTTTTAATAGCAGAACCCGTCGTGAAGGCTAATAAAATACTTTTGCAGCATTGCTATGGAAAAGCAATTTCAATTATTTGAAATTTTAATGATGACCGGCCGCACTCGACGGCATTACGGGTCAGATGCGTTCCGCGAGCCGGCGGTTGCTCATGCCTTATTCAAGGACAAATTGGATCTTTATATAAGTCCTGTTTTACTGTTTGTACTCCATGCAATTGTAATGTAAACAAAAATGCATTAAAAAAAAAGGAACTGACACACCCAAATTTAAAAAAATATTTTCAAAATCCAAAGAGCCATCCAAAAGGGACATTTAATTTTTTTACTTAGAAGTAAACCTTTGCTAATTTCTTAATCGACTTTTGTATTCTTTTTGCAAGGACGAAGTAGAAAATGTGGTCTCACGACGTAAAAAAAGCATTAACAAAATCAAAATTAAAAAATTATTTTTGCTTCGAAGAAAATTCATGGAAAGAAATACGTTTGTTCTTATTGGTGAACCGTATTATGTCAAAATCGGGTAAGAATATACCGTGTAAAAAAGAATTAGATGTATTGTATATATGTGCAATTGTAGATGTCTAATGCATACATACATAAAGTTCACGCAATTTGACTTAAGAATATTTTAACTTAATTAGACTTTAATCTTACAATTCATTGCTCTGGCTTAATTAATATTAGTAACAATAATAATAATAATTAAATTAAGAGTTTTTAATAATTAATAGTCGTTTCATATAGAAGTATCTTTTTGTTTTAAAAGCATACAACATGGTGCGAACTTCACAAGATAATAAAGTTTTGCAAAATATTTTAATTTTTCTTTGTCTTGTCCCTCTCTTTCGTTTAAACTACTGTTAAAAATTAATCCGCCGATAAATTTAAATTTATTAGGAGGAAAAGTAGCTAAATGCAAGCGGTCAGATGCGAGCACAAAAAAAAATAAAATCAGTTATTAAAAAAAGAAAAGATAGGATAAATAAGTAGTAAGTTAAAGTACTAAATTTCTGGTAAATGTTCGTTGTTTAGACTGTAAACAAGTTTCTCGCGGCAAATACCGTCAAGCATGTTTATCAAACGTTCAAAATACGTGACATACAATTAAGATCTCGACACAATGATGTGTTATTCCGTGTTTTAGGTTAAAAATCTCAAATAGTGCACACAATGCGCTTTATTAAGTTATTTTATAAGACAAATTAAAATGATATGGCTTGAGAAATAAATATTAAAAAATTAGCATAAATATAAAAAATAGATATATGATAAACAACGTTAAGAAAATTTATGTAATAGCAAATTAAATTTTTGATTGATTAGTGAGATAAGGAATGAAGAAAAATAATTCTAAATGAAGAAGCAGGAAGATGGACCCCACTGACGCAGTAAAACGAACCGAACGATTCGCTTAACTGTTTTGATCCGGCAAGTACATTTAAAATTGCACATAAATAGTCTATATTGCCTTAAAATAAAATAGGGTACAAATTAATATTTTAAATCGTATAACATAAAAACGATATAAATTATTACCGAGCATAATAACTTCTAAATTTGAAATAAGTTCTTTTTATTTCTTCTTCTGCGTTTTGTACACATAAATCGATATGATGAAAGTCGTTAAAGTTAAATTTTCATCCCTAAAATTGGCATGACGCATCATTGTGTTTGTGGCCTAAAACTTTTAACCCTCACCATCGCTTGTAACGATTAGGCTGCCATAAACCAGCTGTTGTTGCTTTAAAAAAATAAATATAATTTAACAAAAACGATTCCAGTTTATGTCAAATAATAATTCGCCTTGTGTTTGGTTTGCAACTTGTTTTTGTACGGTATTGCGGCTACTCTGTTGTGTCAGTTCTATCTCTTAATAAACAGCGATCTTTTCAAATTGGGAAGAAAACTTGTTACAGTTGAAAAACAAAGCCAATTGAACCAGCTGTTGTTTACAAAGGTCAGGGAAACGTATTCACATATATTAAATTTTGTCCACAAAAACACTAGCTTTGTTTAAATATTAAATAAAATAAGACGACGAAACAACGGCAAATATCATAAAGAATTTGAACAGATGAAGTATAACGAACATCATGAAAATTCTTTGTGAAACTCAAGTAATCAATCGACAGACTCAAACAAATAAAACGCCGCGAATGGTGAAATCTACGCTAGCGGTTGGTTATCATTGCACTGCTAAGGATGATAGCGGAAGTAGCAAAAAGTTCTTGGAAATCATACATTTTACACCTCAAAATAAGCTTGGCACACGCTACAAAATCTACAATAATGTGGAGAAAATATTTACAAAATTTTTGCAAGATGGGAAAGCCACCATAAGTTTTAGGGAGCCTGCGGAGAATCTGCTAATTAAATGTGATCCAATACAATTGAAGGGATTTTTGCAAACTTTAAAGCTCGGTCTCGAGGGTAAAGGCTCCATAAATTTACGCGTGAATATCGCAGCAACTACCGGCATACCACAAAAGTCTCAGCCGAAAATTAAGATGACCATAACGAATAGAGGTGATTATCCCATAAAAGGCTTTCCCAGAACACTTAAGCAATTAACTGTCACAGGTATACAGCTGTGTAAAATTACATTTGAAATTTGTACATTAAAAAACCTAACAGTATTAAATTTAAGCTACAATAATATCGAGAAGGTAAGTCCACAATTTAATCCATATAAAGAATGTGAAAGAGCCTAAAGTTTATTTCTCCGCACATTTAGATTCCCTTAGAATTGGGGCGTTTATCATTAACTCAATTGGATATTAGCAATAACCAGCTATGTGCTGATAAATCTTGGCTTTGGTTAAATAGTAAAACACTACGGGAGAGTTTAAAGGAATTGGATTTTTCCGCTAATAAATTGGTTTTCTTTCCTCGTCCTTTAATCAAACTGGAGAACCTTGTCACTTTGAAATTAAACAACAACCTCATTAAACGTTTACCTTTTGGTATAAGACGTATGCACAATTTGCGTTACCTTAATATGTCCAGCAATCAACTAGAATCACTGCCTTCGTCTTTTAATAGTATACGTCTCGAATTGTTGGACGTTTGGGGAAATAATTTTCAGCCGCATAGAGAACACGAGATGGACAAGAGGAACTCGGCGGAATTAAATACTCCCAGTCCTTTATGGTTGTTGGCGTGCCGTTCAGTTTGCCAATACAAATTACCCTACTCAACCAATTCATTGCCCTGGGAGCTTATCGACATTTTAATGGAGGCTCCTAAATGTGCTTGCGGTCGGTTATGTTACGGTCACAAGGTATATGAACAAGCCGCTTTGTCGACTTTTGAGAATGTGAAAAATTTGGTTTTTAGTCGCGATCGTGCGATATATGCCGACATAGTTTTATGTGGCTGCCTATGTATGGGTAAGAAACAAATGTTGGCTAGTAATTAATAGTAAATTTAAGTTTTTTCTGTTCAGTTTTTTATTTCGACTTTCTATTGCGTTATTTTTTTTTTATCTGCAGTGTCAAAGTGCAGCAACGTAATATGATCCCTTTTATCGTTTAATGGTAGGGTTTTTCGAACTTTGATGCACTTTATTGAAAGAAACAACAATTGTGAATGGAACAAATAGCACTCAAAGCATTTTTAATAGAAATTATAAAGTAAGGCAAGAAAAACTTTGTTTTGCTCCGAATTACAATCAGTCTGTCGTGGAGCTAAGTAGTTCATCGAGTTTCATTGATTCCTTTTCCAAGTATATGGTACGAACTCTTTGAACAGCCGGATATCGTTCTTTCAATTCCTTGCGTTGTGAACGAGCGCTACTCCTAAAAGCCTTCTTCAGTTTCTGAACTTCTTTAGCTAAGTCCATTTGCATTATAATTTTAGGCCAATCATTATCGGAAATTGGGCATAAGGGGCGCTCTCACACAAATTGCAGCAAATTATGATAACAATTATGATAACAAAATATTTGAAAAGAAAGTGAAACAAAAAATATTTTTTTTTAACGAATGAATAAAATTTTAATCGATCTTATATGCCAAATATGCTCAAAAATAATATCATTTTTCAATTGTTAGCTTTCAGCTGCTTTCATTTTGTGAAGACACTTTGGAAAACCTTTTGTCACATGTATTTTTTGCAGTTGGTCTAAAACTTTTTAAGACTTTTTTTTTTTTTAATTTTTAAGCAAATTGAAATATAACGAAAATGTAAGAAAAAAGAATACTGCTTTCTAATTTTGATAAAAAGAATGGGAATAATTGAGATACTCCATGCTGCGCAAGCCAAGAATGCGGATAATTGGACACTTGAAATTTGAAGAAGTAAGTGCGTCTTGCCTATTTTGACAACACATTTTTAGGAATAGAGAGAGTGATTCCGTAACTTATGTAACCAAGTGCGGCACTCGTCAAAATGTTAACATTGCTCGGAAAGTCAATTTCGAATCATGAGGATATTGTGAGCTGGTTTCATTAAGCCCGCTTGACTAGTCATTCTGGCGTCTCTTGAGATCACAGAAACTTAAAAATCCCTCTGCCGTGTGCCATAAATCAGTTTGATTGCTTGTTTTTGAATTGGTAAAGAACCCTCTCCGGCCTTTCCAGAAATAATAAGTTCTTCCTGAAAATTGTCTCCTACAAGTGGCCTAAGAGGACAACTGACAAATAAGGACGAGAATTGAAAGAAAAACACAAAAGATATTGTAAAAAATTGAGGTTCCTCAGTGAGAACATTTATACTTGCCATCCGAAAGCTTGTTTAATGTGCAGTGTTTGCAAGGAAGAAGAAGCCGTAATGGATTCTCTTCTATATTGTAAACACGCCCTTGAGTAATGTAACATTTCAAGTCGATCATCTCTATCCATCCCTCGATTAGTCTTCTGTTACCCAATTTTAAAATTCTTGAAGTATGCAAAGTTGAGGAAGACCGTGACTGAACATGTTTTTTTTTTAACTTTCAAGTTGAATCTGGTATTTCAAGTAAGAGTCGGGACCGTCAACTCTGTGTATGCCGTCGCAAATTTCAATGCGTTAGAGCTTACTTTGGCCATGTGCTCAGGCAATAAAGACATAACACAATACCATTTACCCATTGGGCACGAAAATCAGATGAATTTTTCTTAGAAATTTTTGGTGTAAATTTTTCTTAGATATAGGCTGCGGTCGCTTCCATATTTCTTTCTTCGCTGTACTTACTGTATTGCACTAATAGGCCACATCCCACAAGTGATTGGTTCATATAATAGAAAAAAAAAGCAATATGTAGTTCGTACCCCACAATGAAACCAATTAGGATGAAATTGAAAAAAAAAAAGAAAAATTGAACATATAGCGTATGTCGTTTCTCCAGCTTAAATTAAAAAGTACGTTTGAAATCGGATCGACAGGTTTTATAATCTTTTATAATAAAATTGGGAATTTCTGACCTTTTTGTCATCACAGGGAGTGGAGTCAATAGCATCTATCCACACTTCCATTTGCTATTGTACAAAGTATGATCTACCGAGCCAGAAATCAGCCTTTGTTTTTCTTGAGAGCCAGCGCATAAATAAAAGTAAACGTTTTATCATTCATATATTTCTTAAGTTTGCGGGTATCCAGGAACTGCACATTTTTTCTTATTTTTGTTGATTTTCAATTATTGTCAACCGCGAGGGCATTTCTTATCCACACTACTGTGTTTAGCAAATATGGAAGGATTAGAGGTATTTTAAAAAACTATAAGTAACGGTTATAAAGTTATATAATTGTTAAATACGGGAAACAGGACCCGGAATACGGAAGTGTAAACGTTCAAGTCCTAATCCTTTACATAGATAGTTTTAAGATAAGATGGAATAGTCTAAACAATCAAAATAGTTTGGTGCCGACCCCTAATACATGTTTAACAAACGAAATCTTTTAAGAGCGGCCGGATGGTTAATCAAGATTTCCCCGTTGAAAGAGAGATCTCCATTTCTTCTTCTTTTTTGTCTTTGAAATTTTACAAACTTGATTCAAAATCAATATCATTTCCCCATATTACATTATGGTCAATATTTTTCTTGTTCACTATAAAAATATTTACATAGTGGCATGCAAAACATTTTCGTCATTAAGTTAAGTACGTAAGTCGAGTGGAGTGTCTTTACTCAGACATTTTAAAAGGACAAAATAGTTTACAAGAAATCAAATTAAATATTGAAGACTTGTCTCCTTTGCGTACAATTTTCTTAAGTTTTTTCTATTTGTCAATACATATATTTATTTATATATATATATATATATATATATATATATATATATATATATATAT
>NW_023998416.1:10707190-10731551 GCF_014805625.2 Glossina fuscipes
TATATATATATATATATATATATATATATATATATATATATATATATTCATTGCATAAGCGTGCATGAAGATTTTTACGGATGCTCAGCCAGTAATGTTGAAAAGATGTTTATTCTTTACGAATGTGAATATAACCGTATGTGCGATATATCGCCTGACGTTAACCGTTGACACTTTAAGTTAAGTGGAATATTATTTACTTTGAAAAAGAACAACTTTTAAGTAAATATTTTAGATTACGAGTGGCGAGTACTCTTACTTAGGACAGTTTCTCATTAAATTGTAAATATTTAGATGAAGCAAGAGGCTCAGGCAACTTTCAATCCTAAGTACATTTATGTCCATCCACAAGAAAAAGAAAAAAACGATTATTTACATAGAAGTCTTAAAGCGTTCTAACTAAGAAGGTGATAAGAAGAACTAGTTGCGGTTTTTGTATGGTTCACTACTAGCCTTTCGAGAAATGATAGGGTTGTAGAGAGCTGCAGTTTTTTCTGGAAGCTAATGGGTATTTATTCCTCAAAACATCTGATCTTGCCTTTGCTGTTTCCTTTACTTGCACTGCATTGACAACCTTGGAGTGTCAGCTTAAAAATGCATTTAATTGTCGGACATCTTTGATTATGGCGATCTTTTACAATTACCGGGAAAATTTAAATTTGTTGCGACCGTAGATGATTAAGTCCCCCCTCTAAGCGATTGCTTCGTTTATTCTTGTGGATCTAGAGAACTGTCTAATATTGATAGCCGCTCTAGCAAACATTACCGCCAAAGGTAAGTAATGGTTGTTCGTTCCCATTATCTTAAGACTCAGGTTCATAAGCGCACTGCGATTAAAGTATACCGAGTATTATAAAAAATTTTAGATATAAAAAAAATGTGTGCTGGGCAAGTAAATCGGTTTTAGAAACGATGCTTAGAAAACCGTTTATTACAATCATTGCCTATAACGAATATTTATTTCACATTCACACAGAAGAGAGAAGCTTCATATAACACTACTGAATAGCAGTACTTTAAAGTAGAGCTTCCCTTCATTTTGGAAAGACAAGGCATCTTGCGCATTAAAAAGTTCGTTTAAGAGCTCTCCTTGGCCGAATTTATTTTGTTCAGCTAAACCAATTTCGACAACTCATCACAAAGTGTTAATACACTGGTTGTGATTTCGGTGAGGAGGGCTAATCGTTCAAAGCTCTTTAGAGTTTTGCCATAAACTCAGTCATTGTAGAAAAACTTTTCGAACCCTGCCTTTTTAGAAATTTTAACCTTTACTATCAATGAGAACCTTACTCTCTTTGATTTCCATAATTAAATCGCTTCCGTTGGTTGCTTATGTCCACTAAATGTTGCCTCCTCGACGAATGGTTAGCATCGTTGTTTACTACGTTTGACTTTGCCGCAAATCCAGAGTAGATGTTTGGATAACTTAATCGATTGCTCCTGCAAAAGTCTTTATTGGAGACTGCTGCCTTCTTTATAGGATGGATGACCATAAGTTCAAAGTATGTTCTTATAACTTAACGTTTGTCTAATTTTCTGCTAACTTTCATTGAAAGTTTTTAAAGGACGAATGCAGTCAACGTGCCCAGGACTGAATCCCATTGCTATTATGCGCCTATTGTCCTTAGAAAACGGGTCACTTTCAAGTTTATTTCGCCTTTTTAAAAGCTTGGTATCCATAGATAATGAAATCAATATTGAAAGCATTTCGTTATTAGTTATCTCCCGTCACCATAATCACTTTGTATTGGTGTCGAAAAATAAAAAGTGATATGAGATGAAATCAAACGCTAATAAATGAAAGTAATAAACATTTTATAGCTAATCAAGTGACATATAATTCCTTCTCATATTTTACAATTTACAAACAACTTACTCAACCTAATGTTCGACCGCTTTTGAAAAGGAGATGAGATGAGAACTTGTTCAATTTAAGTAGCTGGCCAGCCATGAGAAGAGATGAAGGACAAGAAAAAAAAAAAAAAAAAAAAAAAAGAATAAATGAATAAAAATAAGCGCTATAAAAATTGCATAAGCCCGAATGGAATGGAATGGGCCCTTTAAGCCAAAAATAAATCTATCAAAGAAAGTAAGGGGAAAATGATACCAAATAACAAATTAACTTTGAAAATGAAAAGTCATAGAGAGTTAGAGAATGATTTTCGTCCGTAAGCTTTCCTAGCATACTATTAAGGGTTGTTGGTAACTATGCAAGCCAAGCATTCTAATGCCACCCTTAGGACAAAGTTTTTTCTGAATTTTATATTTAAAAAAGGAAAAGTTTAATATTATACATGTACACATGTATATATATATATATATATATATATATATATATATGTATACAGGCAAAATAATATATGAGTGTGCGGTTATTTGTTCCGGGATTAGCATTCAATGTGAAAATGAGAACATTATCAAAAAAACAAAAACAAAAAAAACAAAAAAAAAAAAACAAACGAAAAACACAAACAAGGAAGAAAGCTATTATTGCCTTGAGGTGAATCTTGAGCACCCAACACGAAAAGTAGGAATAAATGCAAATTTCTTTGACTATGGAGCTGATAAGAGGGCTTGAATCATTTCGAATTTTTGCATATTTGGAATATTTTCGCGGCAGATTGCACATGGATTGTTTCATTCGCATCCCAGACAACGAGGAAAAAAAGATATCGGGGATGGACGAAAATGAAACTCATTTATCAGCAAATAATTACCTGGACTTGTTATTCCTTGTTTCCCGTTAGAGAACAACATGCTCAATACATTGTCCCTGACCTTAGGCGAATTCACAAAAAAATTGATTCCACTTACGCCCAGACGGGCATCTCAAAACCAAAATAGGGCCCAAGTGAAGCTTGTGTGGCATGTTAACTACTCCAGCTTCATTAAGTTTTTCTCCCGCATCCTATTTCTCTAATTTGTTTCATATATTCTTGAAGGAAACGCTTTCATGGCCGATCAAATCAAAAAATTCATTCGCATGTGAACCAAATATTTTACTTTACATTTTTATCCATCTACGATCTTTTAATAATTAGCCCCAGCTTAATATAAGCAGTTGTTGTTAATTAGTTCATATACGATATCTAATTCTAGTTTCCATCAGCAAACGATACGTTTCAAAGGAATAAAGGGCGTCATACATTTATTTGGCGGTTTACGTTACCTTAAGTCTGTCACTTTTCGGACTTGATAGGAAGAGAATGCTGAGGATTTGTGTTACGTTATACGAGAACCGCTTAATACTTCGCAATTTAATGTTCTAGTTTGTTGCGTTACCTTACGTTACGTTAGATGCTTATTACTTAAAAAACCCACAAGTTCATGCACTTTATTACGAACCCGGAAGTTATTGTTCTGTTACAAGCGAGATGATGAAATTAATGTACCCTCTGTCTCTGAGTGAAATTAAAAAAAAGTGAAAAAAAAGGAAATTTTGTTAAAAACAACAGTCGAGTTGGAGACAACGACAGAGTAAAAGACATGCTCCCCCATTACACATATTGAAGCCGGATATGGCGCGAATACGATAAATTTGAGAATTTATCCCCAATTTGCGTGCATCAGTGTCACATTTTATGACAACGATATGAAGGCGTATGGAGCCAGACAAAAATCGCAATAAAATTTTATCAACATAACCAACAAAGCCGCAGAGAAACAAACTGAAAACTCGTATAGAGTTTATTTCTTAAAGAAAATTTATGCAATTTCGGGTAAAGGAAAGAAAACTGAATAGGAAACGAAATCAAAGCTCGTCGTTTAGCTTACGTTTCATTTGGTTTTGTGAATTTTTTTTTTAAATTAATATAACAAAATTCACCTTAGATGTGGTACGGATTTTAAGAGCTTTCTTATCTATGCTAATTTATTAAAAATCCTCCAGACTTCCTATCCCAAAGTCGATCAGGCCAAGACGTTGCCATTTTTTAAGAGCGTGCCTTGAAAATAAATGTTTATCTTGAACATGTTTCGAATTGTTAGATATATTTTGCATTTGTAAAACAAACACACGCGAACTTGTTGTTACTCACGAGTTCTCAAGTGGTGGATAAGCTTATAAAGGAATAAGAGGAAAAAAAGGAAAGCAAACATATTAACGATATCAAAATATATGCAACCATTAAAGAATTTAAAAAAAAAGAAAACCAAGAATTGTTAGGATGGCAAAAGAGTAATTCCCGAAAACTACAATGTGCTTTCGCTTTGTATCTATCGGAAGGTAGCAAATCCATCAGCAAGGGAGAAAAAAATCACTGATAAAACACCAAACTCTTTTTTTTTTACACAATTTTAAAATAACACGGTTCAACAATAAGAGTAAATACACTTTTTTTACACGAATTTTTTGTTCTAGCACGAATCTAACAAAAAAAAAATTTTTTTTTTAAATTCTAATTTTGACAAAATCTTACAGAAACTGATGTATATAGGAGCAAAACACAATTCAGGGAATACTGTGAATAAAAGTCAGTCGGCTTATGCCTACGTTGCTCTACTGCTACTCGGCCTTTAGCAAAGAACGAAATTCCTCATTTGAATCAAATAAGACAATTGTGCTAGACATTGCCGACGTATCTACTGGCGATAGTAGTTTCGATCCATTTCGTACTATGGGGATATAAGTACGCAATCCCCTCAAGGAGCATAGGATATTAAAACTTATAATATCGTCTTCAAGAAATTCAATTAATACACTAACTTATAAATGTCAGACAGCAATTCCATCAGTTTAGTTTCCGACGAGCCGACTACTAATAACTTCGTCGCCATCTACCAAACTGAATTTGCAATAAAACTCGTTACAGTTTTTATATATCACATGCAAAGGCGAATAGAGCACAAAATTTGTACGATATTGAAATAATTTAATGGGCATATAGTATAGTGAGCGGAACCTTATCGGAACATTGAAGTCAACCCTGTTCACTGGGAATGGGAATACTATCTTCCTTTTTATAAGTTCGTTTAGGAACGAAACTCTCAACATCCTTTTCGCTAGAGACGATAGCTGAGCTGAAAGCGGCTTACTTACATATGAAGGGAATTTCACTCTTGGATACTATCGAAGATTATGCGAACAATCTTTCACACTTTAGCGACCGCTGCATTAATACCCGTTTTTAGTTTAATGTTACTATTTATATATAGTGCTGGCATGTTAATCATATTAGTTTTAACAACAACATGACAAACAAATAAAAAAACGATACTACTTTTACTAAACGCATGATATGTTCGCCACTTTTTGTTTTGTGATTTTTGTAATCCCTCCCACTTTTTGTGTTTTTTTTGCTAAGCTCTCTAATTGGCTTTAGTTACCTATTAATTGCAAACGAAACACGTAGTTGAACAGGAATAGTTGCCAGTTAAGTGTTATTCCTCCCGCAGACGGATCGTATAGGATTTGTGTAAACTTTCATCAGCATACCGCAAAGATTCAAGATCGTGTCTATGAAAATAAAAATCCCAAATGATTCGTTTTTCATCGGCTTTAAGTTGAGCTCAAAAATCTGGAAAATCGATCAGTTCGTTTCCTTTCCACATCTTTTGTAAGCAGTTTGCATGAGTATGTTACGCTAACACAAGAAAAGGCGATGCTTACCGAATTATAGTGTGATGGCTTCTATTCGCATTATCAAATTGAGCAAAAGAGAAAGTATGACTCGCTCCAAATCGAATATAATTTATTTATTTTTTTCGCCCCTATCACAGCAACTGTTCACATTTGATTTCTTTATGCGTTTATTTATAGATTTGTGTCAGTTGTGTCAGTTGAATGAAAATATTTTACATTTTAGCAATTTTTACGACAACGCTTTCGGCAGCAATCAATGTGAAATTACAAGAACAGCAGTGCGCTAGGATGAGTGCCCGTCAAAAGATATGAGATAAATAGGAATAACTGTTAACAACGAAACATACATTATTTTAACCTTTTACACATAAATGAGTTTTCGGTTATTGCTAAAAGGCTTTATAGAGTCATAAAAAAAAATAAAGCACATATAAGAGATGCCAAGTTTTTTACCATAAACTGACTATGCAACCCATTGTGCATGTATCAGGCAGAGGATTTGGTCATGTGCAAGTCACAGCTTTCTATTCGAGCATAGGAAGGGAAATATTTGACTCTGTGTAAGATTCAGAAAAAGCCACCAGGGATTCCATAAAATATATATACATAGATGCATACATATATATACGTGTATATCAACTCTTGATCAGCATATAATCTTGAGTTGATGCAGTCCTGTCTGCTTGCCAATCCCAGTTTAATTAATTGTCCAATATGCAGAAAACCCAATAGTGAAACACTTTCTACACATCGTATAGCATACATACAAGTAAAATGTGACATGGAAAATTTTGGGGATACGAATCTACCACAACAATGCGATCATTCTTTAAACTAGGCTACATAGCTCACTAGTTTGGAGAATAAAGGCTTCCTTAGAAAGCCATTTGGATAAAATATTTAGAGAGAGTAGTCCAAGAGGACTACGCTCTATCTGTTGTCTTCGATTTGACAGCGCCTTGGCTTTACCCGACAGCTGCCATTATGTTTTGAGAAATGCTATATAGAGAAGTGGCAAACTATGTACACTTGAGAGAAAAACGAAAAAATACACTCGAATACCTTATATGTGCCGCAACAGCAAAGGGTTTTCTTTATCTTAAAGTCGGTGCTGCGGCAACTCTTTTTGACGCATTAGTCCATTCATTTCTCAATGCCTATCCTGCCCTTATACATTTTTGTATATAGAATTTGAAATTCTTCCTTTTTTATGTTTTTATCTCGCTTTTCCCCTCTTACCGTTCGGCACAATAAACAAATTCAGATTTCATTGATGAATTTTACGACTTGTTGAGTATTTTTTATGCATTTATTTATTTGTTTACTTACTTTCTCTTTTTTTTTTTTATTGTTGTACAATTTGCACCCTAATCTTTGTTTTTGTGGGTAGTTGGGTTTTTTTTTGTTGCATGTTCTCTTCTTCTTGGAAACCGGCAAAAGAAGCAAACAAGTAAGAAATTTATGCAAGCTTTGAAACGAATCTTAGATCCTTATCGCTTCAATGTTGGTTCTCGCATTAAACATGGATAATCCAGAAGATCGCCCAATCTCGATAATCATATCAGTCGCATGGTATATTTTTATGATCCGGGAAAACGAAAACCATACTGGATACAGTTATGCAGGTTGTGCTAGGCAGCCCTCCCTGTCTGCGCTTTGCTTGAATTTGTCCTTTGCAAGGCTTAATATATTCTAGACTACATGATTTATAAAACCGACATTTGTTCTATCTTGTTAGGTATTTTTATATATTTGTTTTTGAGATTTCTTTGGTTACGTTTTCAAAAAAAAATTTATGCAGATCAACCTGAAGCACAAACTTTAGGTGAAATTATATAGGATTCATTGCTGAAAGTTACTAAAGCATGCAACAAAATAAATATGCTTCCATTCTAAAGTGATCGATAAAAAATAAGCAACAACAATAATTTTATGCTTTTATGATGTGAAAAGAAAACAAATGAAAACTAAAAAAAAATGTTAAACATCCACAAAAAAAAAGGGGAAAAATGCAACCAAACGGAAACGGAAATAATTTCGTATATAACCCAAGTTGCGCTGACATACAAACTGTTTTGTTGTATTATTTTTTCGTTTGTTTGCCGTTTGTTTTAATACGGAAACCGAGAAATAACTGGGTAGTTTTCTTGAGAAGTTTTACTAGAATTTTAAACGCTCTTCACGTTTCATCTAAATAGAGAGATATGAAGAGATTATTAATCGATCTAAAAACTAATGAGCCTTTAGAAAATTTCTTTCATTCTTACTGCAATTATATACAAGGCTAGGAAAGGTTTCTATGTAGATTGAAAAATTTGCTCGCTCTATCTAATCTTAGAAATCATATAATGTTTGTATATTTCATGCGCTCAGTCAGGGAGTTTTGATATTAACACTAGAACTGCCGTTTAGATCATTTTGATTCTTTTTAATTTTCGATCTTTTCGCTACTTTTACTTATACGAAAGGACCTTCAAATACCGATAATCAATTTATTTCTACCTGCTTTCGTTTTCCCCGATATGGATGACAAATACCTGATTCTGCCAAAACGGATCATTTTGATCAGTTTTTTTTTCTGCAATCGTCACAGTGCAAAAGTGGACATAAGAGGCTGAAATTTGGCAGAAATATTCTGTGATCCATTAAAAATATGTGGTTGAAAAATAATTGTTATTTTTTCATATGCACGTTGACAATGTAGATAAGATATTTTGGAAAACCTGCGGCCCACAGGTTCTTTAGCATCATTTTCACGTTCAGCCCGCTAGTAGTTCTGTATGACCATTTGTTGTTTTACGGGGTTGACAAGTTTCTTAGAAAACAATGCAGAAAAAATTGTTTAAAAAAATACGCACAATTTGAAAAAAATTTTAAATATTTTCTCAAAAAACCGTGCAAAATAAATAAAAATGAAATGCTTTTGTTTCATAAGTATTCAATATCGATTTCATTTTTATTACATAAATTTATAAGTACATCCAAAATATGAAAATCTAAAGTGAAATTAAAAATAAAAATTAATTTCCCAACTATTCATCGTTACTTGATAACAAGCGACCATGTTTTTAGAACGAAATGCTAAAAAAAAAGCTGTTATCAGTCAGATATGTCTAGATTATAATAGAATTTTCTCCACCATTAACGGCCACTGTTAGTTTCTTGTTGTGGTTGTAAAGTCTGTTGGTAGCATTTTTTTTTTTTTCTGGGGTTTCTCAAGTTGCTTATACAATTCTTGATATCCAAGTTTCGGTAAGAAACTGTCAAAGCTAAAATTAAAAATTTTTTTTTTTTTGGAATCGTGCTAGAGCAAAAGAATTTGGTCTTATTGATGAGCCGTGTTATTTCAAAATCGTGTAAAATAGACCGTGTAAAAAAAGATTTGGGTGTATATTCAAAATTAACGATAAAATTTTAATTATAATTTATTTTTAACTAGATGAAGCACATCCTATTAAGCTTTAAAGTAAGCCCTTTTAGTAAAAATTGTTATAAAGAAAACGTTGTTAGTTCTAGTGTTAATCTAGTGCAATGATTTCATGGAATTTTATTTCCGTCTTTACAAACAGAATGATTGCGTTAACATAGCTTTGAAATTCTACTGTCGATTGCATTAAAAAAAGGGACTTTTGGTTTAAAGCAAAACATTACAGTGCGGGTTTGTTTGATGCTTGCTATACTGCATTCTTGTTACTTTTATAAGTTTATTTGCTTAAGTACAAATGCTTTTCTGTATCAATATAGCAAAATTTTATTATTAATCTTTTTATATAAAAATAAATATTTACATTTAAGAAAGATTAATTTAAAACATTCATCCATCCTCTGCCATTGCCGTTTGGTATTACTTAATTAAAGTCTTCCTTCCTTTCTCATCTTTTCACGAGTTTATTTAAATGAGAGAAAAAAAACAAAAAAAACCGAGTGCTATATGCGGCTTTATTAATGCGTTTTGTATGCTTATATATGTTTATCATCGTAATTAATATCACGTAGAAATATTTTCCCTTTAAAAGTGAAGTCTGTTAAGCCGCAAACTAAATATTATTATTAAGTAAAAGTTTTTGTTTTCACAGCGTACTGTAGGATAATGTATTAATTAAATTACGTATGTGTTTATACACACATTGTGTTCATACTCTCACTCTACCTTATTTCTTATCATCGTTGTAGTAAACTGCATTAGTGCTTTTACTTTAAACAAATTATGTTTATGAACATTTCAAGTTTCAAGCCTTTTAATAATAAGTGCTTACATTAAAGTTTCCTCAAAACTAAACTTTTATTCTATTTTAGATCCATTACGAGGGAATTAATAGAACTAATTATCGCTGTAAAGTTTATATTATATGTTTTTTGTTTTCCTTTACTTAACAAATCGCCCGCACCGCCGCCATTTCCTGTGGACCTTTATAGATTTGATTAATTGTCTAATATCTGTATCCGTGTCCATCGGTTCGCGCGTTCTTCTGCTTATGTTTTCTACGCGTGTTTACCTCTGCTCACCGGTTTTTTTCTTACGTAATATTCTTCCTATTTGTCCTTCTGTCCACGCGTACTTTTGTCTGTGTGTTCTACACGCGCGCACCTTTGATCATCGTTTTTTTTTCCAAGTGATCTTCTGCCTATGTGCCACTCTGTCCACGGGTTCTTTTGCCTTCGTTTTCTACAAGCGCGTATCTATGTCAACAGGAACTCTGCCGTCTACGCATTCTTCTGCTTATGCGTCCTTTTGTCTATGCGTTCTTCTACTCATGCGTCCTCCTTCTCTCGCCTTTTTCTATACGACGATGCGAATGTTCCTCTCTCTCTACTTCCGTCTGTCGATGCATTCATGTCTCCATGTGCTTATATTACTATCTGACTGTTATGCGTTCTTCTGCCTATACATCCTTTTGTCTATGCTTTCTTGTGCTCGTTCATTTCCCTTCTCTCCTCTCCTTCTATATAAGTACACGTATGTTCATCTTTTCGCGCTTCCGTCCAGGCATGAGCTCATGTCTCTGTCTGCTTATGTTCCTATCTGACTAAAGACTTTCAGAATTCGATTATTCGTGTTTCCTTTCATCTGGCCGTGCACCAGCTTTCCATATACCTATAATCCATTTGTCCTGCGTATGTATCTATTTCTATGTTCGTTCGTTCCTGTGGCTATATTTTGCTGTTGTCTTCTGGCTCATGCGTCGGCTCATCCACATATCCGTCTCCTCGCCGTTTCTAAATTCACCTGTCCATTGTACTGCGCTATGCGTCCATTTCTCAATCCAGCGAGATAGGGTATTTAAAAGTGAACCGTGGCCCACTATATCAATAAGCTTAAAACGATTTGTTGAATCAATTTAGGTCTCTAGTTCTCTGATGTCTGTTAATGTTTTTGATGCACTTACATGTTTTGATAGCCGGGGCACTTCTATACGACCATTTCTCATATAAAAATCTATTCCGGAGAGTTCTTTACATAAAAAAAGTTTTCTTATTTTCAGCTGTCTTTGATGTGGAATGGAACTATGAACGTGAAAAATTTCTTAAATTTCTTTTCATAAATGTATTTAAAGAAAATAAACTTTTATATTTAAAAATCAAGCTGGCGCGAAACGGCGAATTGAGATATAGTTTTACTGTGCTAAGTTTAGATCACGTAGCTGTAATTTTCGGGCCACTTCAGCTTTCACTCACATAAAAAATTATAAGCCTTTCCATGGCAATGAACTCTAAGTTAGAATGTATTATGATGAAAACCGAGCAGTGAGTTGATGTATGATGTATTTTAAATTGAAAAATTTAGACAAAGACAGAAAGAGAGGTAAGCAGGTTCTTCTGCAGCAAAAAGTTATATTTTTTTATTATCTCATGGCGCAGATAATTAAAGAAGGAAAGAGCATTAAACGAATTGGTGTAAGGTATTTAGCAGTTAGTTTGGTCCGACTAAAATTCTTTAAGGAGCTGCTTATCCTTATTTCGGGCAGAAAAAACTTTCATTATTTGCAGATACTTCACTCATGATTAGAATATAAAATTCATGGACTTAGTGAATTGCATTCAAGCTACGTTGATAAGCTAAACGTAAGGGATGCAAAATTGTACAAGTCGTGTATCTCAACAGATGAATGAATAATTTTTCTTTTTATTGAAAAATCACCAACAGGAACAGAAGACATTTTCTTCAGAATAACGCAGAATTCGGTAAACATGTGTAGCTATAAACAAAAAAAATAAAAAAAAAATACTATTACCATACTATACGTATTTTAATAAAGAAACTAACATCTAAAACTGTGTGTCTGCTTGTTTGTCTGTCGTAAATTAAATCCTACAATAATAAATTACTTGACATTTATAATGTCACAAATTAACATAAGATATCAAAAAAAGAGAAAAAAGAAAAACCGATATGTGTTTGCATGTACATATACATACATATAATATATATACACATATATATATATATAATAAATTTTCAAACACTTACACATAAGCACAGACCTTTATATATAATTTTCTTAAATTATATTTGGTAAAAAATTATCTAAAGTATGTCAAATGCACACACATACGTATATGCATACATGTAGGGCTTTATTTAGCCAGCATGTGTATGAACTTCGTTTTGCTAAAAAGTCAAGCAGACGTGCTCAGCTCTTTGTGTGCCAAGTGACTTCTATTTGTAAATTTTTTTTTTTTTGGTTTTTGCGATTTTTCTCCCCAAAAACACATTCATAGAAAATATAATAAATTCAACTACACATGCATCCTAGCATATACACAACACACTAGTACAGAGTAGTCTTTCATGTCAGTTGGCACAAGTGATTTACAAAAAAAGAAAAAGAGACATAGGAAAAAAAAACAAAAAAAAAAAAAGAAAAAAGAGTTAATGACATAAACAGCTGTCAAAACAGGAGAATTGTTTGTCCTGTGGAGTGGGTTGGTTATAAAATATATGTGTGAAAGTGTTTGAGGCAATATAAGCTAATACCATTGTTGTTGTTTTTGTTTCTATTTTTTTTTTTTTTTTTTTTTTTTGAATATATTTTTTGAAAAATTGTACATTTCAAAAGCATTTTTCAACTTGTCAACAATTTTACTCATAGCACTGCTGGTGATTTATCAATGCTTTACCATACGTACGCAAGCCAAGGTGCTGAAAATAACATTTTCATAATAAGAATTTATTGCAAAAATTTTTGAAATTTTACTTCTTTAAATTTTCCATCCATTTTATTTATGTATTTATTTATTTATCTTTTTTTGTTGTTGTCGTTGTTCTTTTGTTTCTATGCTTACTTCACCTTTTGGCTTTAAATGAACTTTTATTGACTTTTAATTAACTACACTTTAGATTATTTTCCAAAAAAAAAAAAAAAAAAATATTTCAAAAGTTCATTATCCCGCTTCTGCACAATCTATCTCTATCTCTGCCTGTGTTTACCTTTCTTCGCTGGAAACAGTATCACATTTCTAGTGACTTTTTTTTTGTTTTTGTAACCACATCAAAGTCATATCATCCATCAGGTTGGTATCCCTAATCAGTATTTTTGCCGCCACGAGTCAATTTTCATTGATTAAAGTTTCGCAAATATTTTTGTACGGGTTAACAAACAATTTATTTTGTAAACGATATTTTAATAAACTTGTAATTAAAGTAACGATAATCGTTACTGTTTGTTAGATTACTTCACAATCAAGGATATGAAGACCGAAAGTAATTTGAGAATTAACTAAGGAGAGGAGTTTGGTAGGACTGTATAATAAAGATAATCGCGATAAGTTCATTAAATTCTCTTTTTATACCCTACACCACGTGTACTACATGTTATATTAGGTTGGTGTAGACGTATGTAACATCCAGAAGAACTTGAGATAGACTGATCTAGTATTATACCAAACGATTCACAAGCAATTCCTGGATCGATCTAAGCTTTTAATAACTGTTGTAATATTTTGTTGAAATTTGTTGGCTGGATCGCTTCACTTTTTCAATCACCGAATATATGGTGTCTTGAGTTTTGATAGCCCGTTGTATGAAAAAATATTGTAATTATCAGAATTTCGTGAACAAAAATCGCTGAGTAATAGTACGTAGATATTCTAAATTGATGCGAAAAATTATCGCCCGTCCTACAGACGCTCCTCTGGTAAGAAGATCTAATCTTAACTATTACTTGGTGGGGATTCGTGCATAATAATAATTTGACATAAACAATATTCTTATCGAATTCGGACTAAATAGGTCTATATTCCGGATCCCATCTTGTAAAAAGCTTTTAATGAAAAATGACTTCGTATATTGCAGGGACATCCATTTTTTTATATTTTATGATAAAAATTGTTGCGTAAGGGTAATTTGATATAAAATAGGTCTTTTACATAGATCCAAACATTTCTCATGAAAAGCAAACACTTCTAAGGGGATAAAGTTCAACTTATAACTATCTATGATGGAAGTAAGTAGTAGTTATTAAAGCCTTTGAGAAGTGAATTGAGTTTGCTAAATTTGGACTACGTTAATCGACGTTTTGAGCGTCCTCCACTATGAGTGCTATCATAAAAATTGCGCTTTCATGAAAATGAATGAATGCTTGCATTAAACGAAGTGATGCAAGGTGTCTAATTGCCGACCTTCTGCCACTGTAGTGTTCTTGTTAATGTTTTTTTATTTGGTTAGCAATTCGGGGTATATGCTCTATATATGCGAGGACACAGTGTTGGTCAGAAAGGATTGCAAATAGAGAAGGAGGAGAGAGTCGATTGATTTCGCTCTACGAAATATGAGTTAAACTAAGCATATAAGCGATGACAAGAAGTAAGCGATTGTGTCAATATTGAACAGCAATAATTGAGTTACTTCGCTTATTAAATGAACTGCTTAAATCGATCTACTTTGTTTCATCTTATGTGAAGAATTAAGAAAAGTTGAATACAAAATTTAGTGCATTAAATCACGCTGTGTGTAATATAATCCGAAGTATAGCTGGCGTAAGCATTTACTTTTATTAATCGCGTTTGAAATGCTTTTACATTTACTGTAAACACTTACTTTGTATGTTGCTTGTCAACAAGACACTTTACTGGACTGGTATCAGTAATTATCCCCCAAATTAATTATTAGAATTTCACTTACGAAATGGAAGCTTAACTGAGTTAAGTTACGCATGCATACATCCTTAAGGTAAAGAAGAAATTAATACATGCCATTGTGAAGGTACTTAAGGGGAAACCCATTGTAAATTTTCCATAAAAAATATTTTTTTTATTGGTTTTGGGCTTCCTAAAGGATATAAGGAATCAAATTTATTTAAAAAAAAAAAAATGAAATAAAACCTTGCTCAGAAGTCACAGTTTAGCGCTCCGCCTGCTGAATTTTAACTTCTCTAACGCATTAATCGCTCGTGCATATTTAAGAGCTTTTTCGAATAAAAATGTGTTGACGTAGCCTCCCGAAAAGACAGGTAAAGGGAAATGAAGTTGATAGTGATTCCTAAGATGAAAGTTCTGCTACCAAGAAATTAAAATTGTTGGGTTAAGTTTTTGATGTTAGTTAGGTATTCGGCTATAGGATTATGAAAAATTTCGATTTTGTCTTTGCAAATGCAAAAGCTACAAAAGCGATATTTTCTGACATAGAACCTTAAAGGAAGGAGAACGTGTTTAAAGTTTTGAAAGTTGTTTGAGAGGTGTTTTTCAATCGTAACAAATTTTACCCACCAGCCAAGTTCAAATATTCATCCCCGTTCTCCTTGAAACACGATTTTTGAAAATAATTTCCGGTATAACTCCGATCATTTTCATTCTGTTCTTTCCAAACTTTTAAGAAATCTTTAAAATAACATTCTCTTGATCTGAACATTTTTTGAAACTGTCTGAAAGACATATATTCGCTGATCATGTGAAAACCTATATATTTAAAACTTCTACGTCTTCGACTAACTACAGACATGTAAATAAAATTAAAGAACGCACCCCTTAAATTGTTAACTCCTTGCGAGAATGTTTCCGGTGTTGCGATTTTTTATTACTTTTCAGAAATAAATTTTTTCAATACATATACGCCTAACAACTTTGCTAACTATTGTGAATTCATTACCGTTTCTTTTATCCCAAAAAAATTGTCTGAGAACAATTCGTTTTTAACTTATAGGAGGCTTACTCTCTCAAATCTGACAATCGCTCAAAAATTGATATATTGAGCACCAAATCATTTTTGGATTGAGTATGCAGATGATTTCCACGAACCTTTAGATAGAATGTTTTTGGATAAATTTTTGCGGGATCGAAAGTTATAGACTAAATGTGTTTATTTTTTTTTGTTTTTTGTGAGGCTGCTTCAGGTTTTAATTTGCTGTGGGCCTGTATATGGGCAGGGAAAGTTTGTGTCAAATTTCGCCCCATCTTCATTTTTATAACCTTGGCTATGCCACAAATTATGGCATTTTAGACCCTTATGGTGGAAATAGGTGTATGCAAAACGTCTGCACTTCTAGTATTAACATGAAGGCATTCCTACTCGACCTAGAAAACTGTTATTGCGCAGAGAAAGATTAGCAATCTAAATTTAGATAGTCGTAGGAAGAAAATTTCAAAACATCATGAATGAAGGAGTAAATGTAAGCTCTAAACAAGAGTGTAATGCGGTCGCCAGTACTGTACGTTTTCTTTATCATACCAGTAAGACGCCTATAAATTTAAGAGAGTATTAGGTTAAGTTCTTTCATGTACAAGTATAATAAGGAATGCGGAAGTAGTTCTTGACTACGATAAAGCAGTGAGCAATATAAGCAAAAGCAACGGAATAGACGCATCATATACCCGGATAAAAAAGTACTATAGGAAAATATCTGTGTGTATTTTTTGTGTATATTAAATAAAATATATATTTTTTTTTAATATTTCAATTTTAATATTTATCCCTTTTATAATTTTGTTGGCAGTTTTTAAATTTTCAATAATTGCGATACGTTTTGCAGCAATGAATTATTAATACATTTTTTAATAAAAATGATATTTTATTCACTTTATATTGAGTTTTGTGTAAAATTTATTAAACGACCAATTATTGGTGTTGCTTTCGACATATACACACGTCGTCGTCTGATTTTAATTACGTAGTGTGTAAAATATGTGGAAATAAGCCCCAACGGTAATAGCGTACTTTGTGTCATTCCTTTGTCAACGTTCAGAAGGATTCATGAAAGACTTCGCTCATCATGCAAATGGTCTGTCGCGGCTGCCTATTCACTTTGTAGAAAGCTATGAAGTTACTTTGGTAATTTTATTTTCCGCTTTGTCAATGAAATTTCATTTTCAATTCATTTAAGAAAATTTCAATCGAACATAAAGACTTACATTTAGTTTTATAAAAAAATTTAATAGAAAAGTTTATATAGTCGTTTGTTCGTTGCTGGTTTGCTTTTAAGCGGTAAATATTGACGTAACTAAACAATTGGAGCCCGCTATATATTTACTCGCTCAGATAAAATTTGAAAAATTGCACCGTAATTGGACCGCATACTTAAACGTATTAGTGTATATAAACAGGTAACACATTGTTTAACGATGATATACAAGTGTCCCTCGCATAACGCGGAATGTGTAAAACAAACTTTAGGTACAACACAATATAAAATTTGCGGCAATTATAATGCCGGTTTCGATTCAGCAAGATTTCAAAAAGTCAAGTATGTATGCAACTACATCAAATACCTTTCCCAACGATGGAAATATAACTAACTGAGGAGGAGTTTCAATCAATTTTGAGAAAGGATTCCAGTGAGTCACGGCCTTCCCTTAAATACTTTACGCCATCCTACAGTTATTCATCAGATTAGAAGTGTTTGAAGAAGTCGTCTGATATGAATCACTTTTAATACCGTTCGTCTCTGGGATAAAACCCAATGCCAGTGCAAAATTTGGCATCTGTAGGTTGGACGCAAAACATGAACAGACATGAACAGACGTCAGACAGACAAGCTTAGATCGATTAAGAAAATGATTCTAATGAGATCGGTCTAATAAAAGATGGCTCTATCTTAAGCCCTTCTGAGTGTTACGTACGTGCGCTTAATGTATCTAGTACCAGTAATCCAGCAAGCAACCCGGACAGACAAGCTTAAGTTTAGAAAATGATTCTAAATCGATCGGTGTAAAGAAAGGCGGGTGCTTCAGGATGTTGCATACATCCGCACAAACTTAATCCGCCACTATGGTACATGTGGTCTTAGATACAAAAAACAGATTAGCTGTAAATTTTGATCGAAATTAATTTTATGTAGCGATCTACGTTCATCTCATTTATATGTACATTTCGAACGAAATTTAATAATAAAATTTTTATTGTAAAATTTTAAGCCTGAAGATTTGGTTTCGATACAAGACAGTATACATTGCCCAGATTTATATTATTTGAGGGCAACGACGCAGTATAAAATGCTTGATTAGTAATTAATGACGTCTAAGTTTAGAT
Source organism: Glossina fuscipes (assembly GCF_014805625.2). NCBI lineage: Eukaryota > Metazoa > Arthropoda > Insecta > Diptera > Glossinidae > Glossina > Glossina fuscipes. The sequence continues at coordinate 10,725,232 of NW_023998416.1, forward strand.
TGTGTTATTCCATATGTCGTTTTAGTTGATACAAAATAAACGATAAAGTTTCGTATAAGTCAATTTCGATAAAGTACACTACGAACTGACCGTGTTATACGAGCGATGCCTATGCGAGATTTTTGTAAAAGGCTTGCTCGCAAGTAACATGCTCTTACGGTGTACTGTGTTAAAACACACAGTCTTTATAGGTTGAATAAGTAGCTGGTTAATATAAACTCACTCTAATCATCATAGGAGTCCTCCAATACGCCAAATTTTATTTAATTTGCATTAAAAAGTCTCTCAATTAAGTTAATTTGAAAGTTTAAACATGTTCGGGCGTATGTATGTATGCATGATGGGCTTAATTCTGATTGATGAAAGACGACAGTAAACACAACTGACTTTGAAATGAAAAGAAAAAACTAAATAGTTCTATAGACGATGTGTACGTTACATATATGTGTATGGAGAGAGAGAAAGAGAGAGTTAAATGCTACAGCAGCAATAAAATCATTGCACATGAATAAATCAATAAAGTGAAAAGGAGAGATTTATGTGATGTGAGGTATATTTGATTTAAATATTTGAACTGATTTTATAAATCAATAAAAGTTGATGAACGCACATACATAAACGTTCGGTTGTAAGAGAGTCTTTAAATAAATGTATTTAATACTAGTCTAGAAAGGTATAAGTGTCGATAAACCATTTAGAATACGTATACAAATGGGAAAAGTGCGTATAGTATATCACAACTGTTTGTGAGAAAACAGAGTTTATATATATATATATATATATATATATATATATGAAATAATAAAAATATATAATTTATGAATGAATTAATGTTTACTAATAGCATTTATTGGAAATCCGGCAATAATATGCTATAATTTTGTACATATTCAAAATAGAATTATTTACGCTCTATATAAAGGGAATTAATGGCATATTTGATAACTACGATACGAACTAAGCATTATTACTAAATATAACGAAAACTGAAATATAAGTATTTGTTTGCTATATAGAAATATATAATTACAACTACACATATATATATATATATACAAAATTAGCCCCTCATTTAGTAGTTATGAGTTTGTATTGTTTGGTTAATTAGAAATAGTTTTTCTCTACCAATTTCATGATTTTAATAAGTTTATTATATAACAAGTCCCGAGCATTGATACCCCAAACAAAATCTAAATGATTAAATTTTGGATAATTGACTTTAAATTTACCCAAGGCATTGGGTAAACGTTGATGTAATCGCTCGACATCTTGCGGTGTCGCCAGCCAATCATTAAGTGCATAATGTAAAGCCACTCGACATTTGGTATTTTCTATTTCGTAATTTGGAGGTGTACTCGATTGGTAACGCCAATGATTCCGTATCCAGCCATAATCGTATTGACGAAAGTAACCACTTTTTTTCAATTGTCCAAAGTGTTGCATTTGTTTGGTTGAAGCGCCAGCAGGAGCATGGCCCAAAGCTACAGGTAACATAGTCTATGCATAAAAAAATTTCCATCAATTAATGAAATGAACATTTTCGAAAGTCCCTCATACCTCATTCATTTGATTCTTATCGAAGCCGGCCACGAGGAACATAACATTTGAACATATCGCTTCAGTAATGGAATCATCATCGCATATGATTTGATTAAACATTTTCAAAAACTCATTGCTTGGTAAAAATTCATGAGCACCAATTAATTTTAATAGAATCTATGATACGAAATTTTATATAAAAATATTTCATTGAATTACTTCGATTAATATCGATTTACCCCTAAAGGTTCTTCAAAGAATGCTAAAAATGAGACTACAGGACTCTTAGCATGTTCTAAATAAGCCACCGGAGCCAAAGCTTGCATAAGTAGGACTTTTTCACTAGACTCAGGACGTTCGCTACACATTATCCAAAAGATGGCAGTGCCTTGGGAATGTCCTATATAATGCAATTGTTGTCGTTTAGTTTGTTGCAATATATAATCAATAATTGCCGGTATATCGTATAAGCCCATTTCATGAAAGCTGAATTCCCAGAATATTGGCTGTTTGGTATTGTATTTCGTATGATTACGTGAATAAGTATTTCCGCGCACATTTGCCATCCATACATCATAGCCCTCGTCATGAAGTAAATAACCTTAAATCGAAAAGCTTTATTAATAAATGAAATAAAATTTTCTTAAAAGAATTTACGGACATTTCTGCGGACATTTGCACTAAACGAGTAAGAAATCTATGATAAAAAAAATTTTCTTAAATTTTTAACTTATTTTCATAGGAAGTTAATTTCTTTCGCATTCATCAAGTCAGGGCTTTTCAATCACTTAGAAAAGGCAATATATCTAAGACTTAAATGTCTAGTTTTTATGGCTAGCTGTGTTTAAGGACTATGGACTTAATTATGAAATCAGTTGCGCTGAATTTTCTATCTCTGATTATTATTCTGTAGTGAAGAGTATTTTGAAAGTCTTCATCCATTTTTTATTTTTGTTTGTGTCTTTGACTTAACTTCTCCCGCATTACAAAGTTGATGGATCACCAATGCATAATATGCACAACCGCTAAGTGCTATGTCTGAAGAATAACATATTTAACGCAACATATTCAAAAAGTAATTTAGTTAATGATAACTCAAACTCAAATACTAACAATATTATGTACGCAGATCAAAACTGTATCATGCGTATATGAAATTGTATGCTTCTACACTTTCTGGCGCTAGAAATGCGGGTATTTTAAATCCACAATAAGTCAACAATAAAAATTGTTTACGAAGAATACAAGCAAGAATATGATTTTCGATAGTGACCGAATCTTTTACACCCTTTACAGTTAGCCTAAAAAGGACTAAAAAGAAGGAAGAGAACTAAATTTTTATACTTTATAATACAGGATGGGCGCGGCTGTGTTTTTTTTTTTCCCATTTTTCGAATAGGAGAATGTTTGCTACGGACGGATGGACGGACGGATGAATAGACGGATGATTTGAAGGACAGAGTGTTTCTAACAGACCTAAGACACAGGGACAGATGGATATGCTTAAATCGATCCATAATTTGATGCTTATAAGAAACATTTATACTTCATAAGGGGTCCTCCTGGATGTTGCAAACACTTTGACAAATGACTTTCATCCTTCGATGAAGATTATATATATAAATATCGCTTATATCTTACTAAAGTTCACATTCACATTTTCTTACCCAAACCCTTTTCGGGTCCCATTTGAATCCATGTAGCTGAACTATCCAATAATCCATGCACTAACAAAACCGGTATACAGTTTGAACGAGCAATGCGATGCAATTGCAATATGTAGCCATCTTCGGTTTGAACATAATGCACTTCAGAAGGGTAACCGTATTTTTTCACCAAATCCGGCTATGAATATAAAGAAAGAGTGGTGCACGTATTATATAAATTCTTTTTATTTGTAAAAAAAATTGATTGCCGATGCAAACCGCGCTTAATAATGCATCCTCGACAACATCGGGATCAAGGTCGAATTCTTTAGATTTTGCATCAAAAAAATTGTATCCATTAGTAGTGGGAGTAACGGGATCATTTGAAAAAGAAAATCCAAATGTCGGAATATTAAATAAATGATAATTTCCGACTTTAATTGACCAGGTATTTGAATCATTTTCAGTATTCACACACTCAATACCGTAGAAGAAAAAACATTTAAAGCTTAGAAAAATAAAAATTTTTTTAAGCGCAGCTTGCTTATGAGCGTAATAAGTCATGATAACAGTGCGATGTATAAATAACAACTGAGAATAAAAGTTTATTCTTCAATGTAATTCTATACTGTATGTGAATGGGGAGAAAATAAATTCATATCCAGCACTAAAGAGTTGAAGTAAACTAATTTTGTTATCATATTCGACCTTGATTACCGTTAAGTTCTTAATGGATATAAGTTATGTTTCTTTTCTTTCTTTTTTCCATCTCAATATTTAAAAGGTTAACGAGTTTCTTGGGAAAGTATTGCCTCCAAAAGGTAATATCATCTTATCTCGTGCTATGGTCGACTTTCGAGCAAAGTTCGAAATCGATGTAACTTTTTCGGAAAAAACTCGATACCTTCTAAAGTTTGACTTGTATGTTAAGAATATTTTTGGTTTAGTGTACTAAGAGGAAACTTTTAATAGGTATGCTCTAAGAAGTTTCGTTCTCGTTCTCGTTCTCGTTTTCGTTTTCATTTTTTTTTTTTTTATCATTTAATATTTAAAAAAAAAATGATCCTATTTTTAATAGACGCAAGGTGGTATCGCTTTCTAAACATGATATCGATCGAAATCGATTAATCCACTAACTGTTAGGTTATAAATATTAAAAACTATCAAAAGGTCTATGGTTTAAAGACTTAAAGATTCTCAATCGTTTAAAATTTCCCAGAGACATTTTCAAGTTCATTGCAGAAGTACTGTTGAGTGATACGAGTTCGCCTTATGATGGTTGCAATCTTTTTATATTTGTTTAAAAATTAATTTAAACAATTTACTAAAAATTCTGGCGTATATATGTACATGTGTTTATGTACACAATCGCATTTGTGTTGTGCGTTTCTGTTTGATGTATTTCTTGTAAGTTTTTTCTTTGCTCATATCGTAAATCGCAAATGTGATAATGATAACCTTTGAGAGAATGGTATGAGTGTTTATGCTATACATGGGCACCGAACAATGGACGGCAGTTTAAAGAGAGAAACAGCTGATAAATTTCATAGAATTCATAATATGGGGGTCCAAGGCTTATCACCAAGCAATGACGCACTCACTTGCAACTTTGATGTTTCTATATCTGTTAGACGAGAAACGATCATGTGAATGCTTGATCACTTCATTTGCAACGTATAGTAATAAATATATAAATATATTTTGATTAGCATAACATTTTTATTTGGCTTAGTGACTTTCCTCTATTCGATGTCTTTGCTTCCTTAACCGTGCCACAAGTTGCGATTGGCAGCTAAAATAGATCGGTTTAGCCTTTCTTTGCCTTTGTTTTTCTTTTTATACTCTACACCACTTGTAGCGCAGGGTATACTAAGTTCGTGTGAACGTATATAACATCCAGAACGATTTAAGGAGACCAGCATTTTTTTATAGCAATCGATTCAGAAAATGATTCTGAATATGATCTAAGGTTATCTGTCCGTCTGTCTGCCTGATGTCTGCCCAAGTGAGCACGTGTTCAAGCTACGGGTCACAATTTTTGAAAGAATTTGATAAAATTCGATAATTGATGAATTTGGTATCGCTCCACTTTTTCGACCACTCTCCATATAACGCATTGTTTTGAAAAGTCGTTATATAAAAAAAATCGCAATTTTCAAAATTTTGCGGCAAAAGTGATTCAATTAATTGTATTTCCGCTTTCTAAACTGATATGAAAATTTGGATCGTCGGTGGCAATTTTTTGAATCCTTTCTTATATCACTAAAAGTGAAGTTCGTATGACGAATTTTTTTGGACTCTACCCTCTATAAGAAAGACATAATTTTTAATATAAAATTCTAAAATAGTGAGTTCATATAAAACAGGGTATAATTTTTGTGGTTTGTGGCATAGATAAGAATTCAACTGTACAACGCGACGAGTGATATTTAAAAGTCGGCCTAGCTCGACTCACTTGTGTTTTTTTTTTTTTTTGCAGGATCAATATTATATATAAACTATTGTAATATGCAAAAATAGTTCTCAGCGACTCGCCCTCATGACCATGCTTAACGAAAAAAGGAGTGAGGTTGTGTGAGATTAGAGATTACTTTTCCCAAAGTTGCTTGTTTTTTGCTTATCGCAGAAATATGTTAGATGTATAAAGATCTTCATAAAGATCTTGTAAGGTACATATATATTAGTAAGCAGCAGGATCGTTTCAATTAAAGCGACCGATCCATCTGTGCGTACATTTGTTGAGTTCGCATGTAAGATTACAAAACCTTTTCCAATGCAGTCTGGTGCCTTAAATGAGCACATTAGTCTCATTCACAATAAAACAGGATTTTAAAAGATTTTACTTAGACTTTACTACATGTACACTTGCTTGTGTCCCTTCAATCTGTTTATTATTCTATTGTTTTTGAAATTTATTCTATTGCTCTTCGGGTATATTGTGTTTACAGTATAGGCTCTGTTTCAGAAATTGTTTGTATGCGGCGGTATGTTCTTGTGTGATTCCTCTAAAACTTTAAAACACAGAGTAGAATAATTGATAGAGTGTTACATTTTCAATGTAATCTTCGGTGAAGTATAACAACAACGAACACACGGCAAGTAGAGTGTATCAATAATTCGGTTAAAGCTAAAAAA
>NW_023998416.1:10731651-10832298 GCF_014805625.2 Glossina fuscipes
AATTTGTATTTCTTATTATTTATTGAGTCTTTTAAAGTATCGATAAAGATCTAAGTATTTAACGAATAAACTCGTTCTAAGAAGTCGTTTTGAAAAACTCACATATAAGCGGTTTTGCAAAATAGTAAAAACGAATAATCTTGACTCATACTTGAGCAAAGAATATTATAAGTTAATCCGTCAAAAAATATTTACAATAATTTTGCTATCTCTCTCTCTTGTTTATATATTTGAAAGCAAAGTATTACTAATTACTTGCTAAATACGATAAGAAAGAGTAAATTAATAAAAAAAATGTAGTAATACTTTTACAACCAAAGCAAAGGTCAATGCATGAGAATATAAAATAAGAACTTTTTCAAAACTATTATTCGCCGCATATAGCATTCTGCAGCGCATTAACAATACACTGAATGAAAACATTTGAAATAATTTAAAAAAGAATTTCCATTAGGTGGTAGTAATAGTCGATTAAATCACTGTTTATATGCCCTAGAGTATCGATATTCAAATGCATATTAAATGAACAGACAATTTGTTAAAAATGTGCTTTTTGGGAGACGCAATATCAATAACAATTCTGGTAACCATTTCATATAAAGATTTTGCATTAAGTAAATTATTTCATTTCAATTTACAAAGATTTTCTAATGATATTGACCAATTTATCCGAGCACATATATTCAATAGAAATTAATTAGCGAACTATCAAAAGACTCCTTAAATATTTCATCTCAGTCAGAGGTTAACCACTCCACTCCAAATGCGTGCAAACCACACAAAGAGATGCCCATCCATCTCCACAGCAGCAAATATTTCAAGTAATTACATACATTATAAGCAACGCTAAGTAAAGTTAGTAAATAAAGACGGTTAAGGTTCAGTTAAGAAGCCTCAATAAGTTTGATGCTTTCACACTCTACACTACTTGTGTATATTAACTTTGTGCGAATGTATACAACGTCCAGACGAACTTGAGATAAATCTACTCTTTATTATACCGATCCATTCAGAATCACTTTCTGCGTCGATTTAAGCTTGCCTGTCCGTCTATCTGTCTGATGTCCGTCCACGCATTTTTGTGTTCAACCTGCAGATCGCAATTTGTTAAATATTTTGTTGAAATTTGCTAGACTGACTATTGACAAACCCTATTAAAAATGGCTCTGACCATATAACGCCTTAGCTTGAAACGTCATTACATGCCAATATATTGTAATGTTTAGAATTCGATTTAAGAACTAACCTTACCGAATTTGGACCACTTTGGTCTATTTTCCGCATCCCAGCGCAGATAAGGCTTTAAGCTTTTATATAGCAAAAAAGTGGAAATTTTGATAAAAAGTGTTTTGCAATTTGTTATAAAACTTAACTGCATCAAATTTGGATTAAATTGGATATCATTCCACGGATTAAATCCGCATACGCAAAGGGATCACTTTTTAATGTATAATCAAAAATAATCCATAGTAAATAAATCGGTTCATTTTTTTAGACTCTACTGTATATAGGGGATCTCATGAAAGCAAGCTCTTCTACGGCGACAAAGTGTACTTTATAGTTTCTATGACGATTATCACGAAAATTAACGACCAGCTTAGTTAGGTAAAATGGTGTAGGATATACAAAGGTCGGCCATGCTCAACTCTAATGTTCTTACTTTTAGCACTACTTTCTACACCACTTGTACGGAATTGCTTCAGTTTTATACAGAATTTGTGTGGGAAGTTCTAATCACAACGCAAAAAAAAAAAACATTGTTAACAGAGAGGGTCAAAATTTGATTTATTTCTTTTTGATTAATATAAAAGTGATGGTATGAGATGAGAGGTGCGTCCACAGCTGTATACAATTTTCTTATTTATTTCTTTTTGAAAATATTTTTAAATCGGTAGACATTTATGCTGTGAATAACAAGAGGAAATATTTACATAGTGGTACGTAATATAATGCGAACATATTTTTAGTTTTCCAGTGAAGTAACGCTTCCTACAAGTTTCCGTCACAGAATTCCATTCATTCAAAATTTAAAAAATCTATGTTGGTTGAATTTTACTGGGGTAATTTATAGCGTTGCTTGCTTGAAAAAGTAAAGACTCTCTAACATTAGTTACGCTTTTACTTGGCAATCGACAGAAGCTCACAGGTTTTAGCGATAACTGCAACCATTTTGTTATTGTGGTTTAGAAACCTTGATGTCATCTTCCCTTGTGGTATTATTTTTTTTATTTTTCAACTCTGTTTGCTCGCGTGCCTAATTATCTGCTGCTGCTTTTTTCTTCTGTTTTAAAATCGTAAAATATCTTAGCGATTAGTAATCTTTAGGTTTTAATGAAGAAATGAAATACACATGAAATGAAGATGAATGAACCAAAGTAAGTACTTGAAGCAGTTTAGCCATGATCTTCTATCAATTTATTTACCTTTTTTTGTATATTCCTTACGCCAGCGCCATATAAATATCCAATGCAAAAATGACCTTTTATATATAGCAATGAAGCTTGCCCCCTTTTATTGAGTTGCTAAATATTTCATGGCAACTTTCATAGTCAATCAAAATTAAAGATAATGGACAAAGCAAAGAAAACTAAATACTAAAGAAGCTTGTAATTTGCTTAGAAGTGGATGAAAAATTAGAAACATATCCACTTATTTCCATTGTATGTGAATATAGATGTGTAGAATAGTAAAATTGCAGGCATACTATTGTGGTCAAAAAATATGGTGAAATTATTTATGAAATGAAAAACTTTTATTCATTCTATGGCACGGTTTTCTCGGTCTTAATTCACCATTTGCTGTACCACATTTGCTGGATTGATCGCTTCCATCTGAGTCGAACGCATAGATTCTAGTTCCGGTGTAAGAAATCAGTGTTTTATAGCGCACTGGAAAAATCGAAAATCATTCTTTTCTAGGTTCACAAACACAAGTGCGACTCTCCGTTACGTATAGGTGGCATTCCCCGCGGGATTAGTCCCATCAAAATAAAATTGAGTGTTTTGACATGAAGCTCTACGCAGCTTCCAAAGGTGGTACTACCAGATTGTCTCCATAACAGTGCAAGGATGTAAAGTTTGGAACTGATCTTCTCCTGCTTAGTCAAACGGCAGGCATCCCAGCAATTATCAGAAGAAAAGCAGAAGAGGACGCAATTATTTTGAGCTGATCGCAAGCGAGTGCAGTATATTTTAACGCATGGCGGGATCAACAAAACAATGTGGGCGATCAGTGAGCGAGACTTATTCCACAAGTTTGAATATTTTGGTCAGTGATATAGATTTTTATAGCCTAAATATTTTATTTATAAAATTATGTTGTCAAAATAAAAAAATATTACTAAAATATGCGTATATTACACTACCAATCCACCAAACAAAAAAATAAAGAACAAATTTCATGATTTCATAGTACTCGCAATATATAAATGAAAAAAATTCACTTTATTTTTTGATCACAGCATTATATATGTATGTGCATGTAAACAATAGTCAAGGCATCATAACGTACTATATAAAATGATTACTGTTTTGCTATTGCTACTACTTTCAGAATTAAACTGATAGCAGGCAATTTTGGTTTTAAAAGTTTTTGGTTTTCAAGTGTCAACCATATATATACATAAGCAGAGTGTTTGTGGATGTTCAGCTTGGGCGACCGCACAAGCATGTTTATGCCTACGTGCATTCTTGCTTATCCTTATGCCATATGCAATGCAATGCAATTCAATGGCTGGAGTATATGATATTTGTGTTTGTTGAAAAGTGTATAGGCTTGTCATTTTGTTAGGTTGGATTTTTGACCACAGAACTAATTATACTGTAACTGTAGCCAAAAAGATTGTCTGTTTTTAATCCATTTAAAATAGCTTTAAGATTTTTTGTGCAATTATCTTTAATAGTTTATAGTGCGTATAGTTAGTTGTCTTATCGTTCATTGGCAAGGGCATCATCTGTTTATTGAGATAATATTAACCATTTTGTCACTTACTTGAACTTATCAAACGTACTCAGGCACTGTTTTGTTGGTGTTTGTGTGTTTCGTCACCTCTCCTTTAAACTTTCTTCATTGTTTTTCTCTCTTACAGTTATTTTTGGTCGACATTAAGAAAATATCTTCATTGCTTCTCTTTAAAGTCTGCAATTGAAGCAATTTCCTTATTATTAGGTTTCAAGTGCATTAAGTAAACAAGATTATGGCAGCTTTGGCTTGTTTACTTAGTTTTACAGTTAAATTTTAGACTTTCAAAACATAATGGTTGTTAGAATTGCAGATTACATTGCCTATAAAGCTTTTAATGCGCACAGTGGCTCTTTAAATAGCTAACTGAATAAATAATTTAAGCACAAATTTCTACGAAAAATTCCATAAATGAAAAGACTTTTAAAGTAGAAAATAATCTTCATTTCAAGCCGGATCTTTTTTACACACACGATGCTTATAACGTCATATTTACAAAGAAAATATATGCGTAAATAAAGAAGAAAGTAAGGGGATTAAATTTTCCAGAGGTGAATCTTAGAAACTTATTGCTTTTATTACTGCAAAGTGGTTTGTTATTTACATGTGATTAGCACGGCGAATCGGGATGTACACCCATAAATTTGCGAGAAAGATAGGTTCACAAATCCAGTCGCATTAACATCTATTCTGTTTTGCCCATATCTAGACCCACATTCTAGTCATCTGGTTTGAGTAAAATTCCTGACTGATTGGATTTCGCTGTATGCTCTGGCATTCTCGCATGAGTAGCCGAGTATAGATAGATAGATAAAAGGAATTTGAGTAGAACTACAAAGAAACTGCGCTCACTTCTACTTGGCATACAAAATGCATAGATTAACAGCTGCTTTAATTAACACCAACTCAGGTAGACTTAACGAATATTACTTATGAGGAGTTCTCAACTAACTGACCGAATTGTTCCTTTATGAAACAGCGACCGGAATTTGGTGCAGAAATGATACGGAGAAGGCCGATAATTTCACTCAGTATTGAAGAGAAACTTTTCAGCCTAATAATAAGAATAATAAGAAATATTGAGATTCCTAGACGGGCTATGCCAAAGAAGAAGTGAGCAAACCAAACTTTAAGAAATCCACGGGTTAAGATTGCATAAATAGAATAATTATTAAATTTTACCACCTAAGGCTTCTCACCGTGTTAACATTTATTTTCTATAGTGTGTTTTAAGATCCAATCACTTTTCACTAGTGGAAATGTGTAGAAATAATTATGATAGCCTAACTTAGTAAGGCAGAAAATGTTGTAAGCTCGCATAGATCAATCGAAAAAATGAGAAAATTTGTCGAAATTCGGTACATTGATGTGGCCAAGGGACGAAACCTATTGAAAGTGGATTGGCTTGGTATTCAAATCAACTTTACTAAATTTGTATCCTATCGATGTGTAATTTGCCTCCCTAATCCTATGAGGTAAAGCGAAAAATCACTCTTTGCGTAGAAATAACGAACAAGTTTTTAATATTACGATAAAGATAGCTGAGGAATTATATTAAGCGACATGAAATAGAATATTTAATACCCGGCTAAGTTCTTCTTAGTATTCAAGTCTCTTACAAGCCTTTAGAAAATCGGTACAAACGAAACGACAAATTTATCATATTTTTGTCATTTTGGCAATGAGGACAAAAATGTTTTGTTTCCACATCGAAAGCTTTTTCATTAGTAGTTGAATGTTTTTCATCGTTAACAAACGCACTTGAGGGGTATGTTGTTTCAAAGTTTTATTAATTGTCACTTTCATTATTGAGTATCACATTTTAAATGCCTGCAAAACCATACAGAAGTGACCTACTTTTCTACATCACCAAAAGTTTAATCGAGAGTTTTATGCGTTCTATAAAAACACATACATGTGCATGTTTGTTTCCAATAAAGTTTTCTCTTAACAAAAAAAAAAAAAAAACAAAAAAAAAAAGAAGAGGTTCTCACTAACATTTAACTCTAATAAATGAATTGCACTAAAATTTCCCTTTTCATGTACGCACACAGGCAATATTTGTGACTACATATGCTCTGCATGCAGTTTTACTGATTGTTCATATTCATAACATATTGTAAGGGTTGCGTACGTTAGTGCTTTTATTAGAGCTCTAGTAGGTTTCAGTTTTATATTTACGCTGTGTGTCACATTGCATATATTATATGTCCATCCAAGCTCCTAACTAACCTGTATGTGCCAGAATAATAATGAAAATAAGATAAGAGCGAATGCGATTTATGAAACAATATTTGCTAAAGTTTTGAATTTTACACAGAAAACGATATTTGTTGGTTTTACTATTTCTCCTCAACTAGAGCGGAGCATATGTCGAACTTTCCCTATGAATTATTTAAAACTTTACATGAAATATTATATTTGTGTTGCGAAAGTTTTGGCAATAATTCTTAAAAATTATAAAAAAAAAAAAAAATTTATATTTGAAATTATATCATTTTTATCCTCAATAACGCCATGTATTGAAATGGCAAGAGTCTTGATCGTGGGCCTGCAAGATAAAGCTTTAAAGTTAGCTAACATAATATTGTTGAAAATATATCCGATTTCGATTTATAAAATCAGTTTGCACTTAATGACTACACATTAGCTATAACCAGGATCGCCTTAGATGAGTCAAGGGAAGGCAAGATTTCCGTGTCCCTACAATCGAGCCTATTCTTGGAAATCTACGATGTAAACGATATCTATATTTTTTCCTCTTTCCTTGGGAAATGTGTGTCGAAATAGTCCCATCGTACGCATTCTGACGCCACGGTTATTATTTAGGATCGTTTGAGAAAGACCTTTCCGCACCGTTTGTTCTGGCTGCAGTTGTACAGTACAATAAATTTCTAAATCAACAAGTACACGAGAGGAAAGTGCTTGCTCCAAAGCAAAGCACGCTCGCTTTGACTAGGGAAGAAGAAAAGGTATATATTGCGTGAAAATGACGATAACGATTATGTTACGAATCTAGATCACACGATCACCTGTTGTCTTCAAATCTTCATTCTAGGAGTGGAGGACGATAAACGACTCAATATTTACACTGTATGTCATCGCGCATCGTGGAGTTACTAGCGGATAGACCTGTCTCCACGTGAAATTCCAGACACCCCCAAAGAAAACGTTGCGCTTGAGATAAACCGAGGTTTTATTATAACGGTTCAGGTGCTCAACCTACAGGTTGCAGATTTTAAGATATTTTGATAACGAAATTTGTGGACCAAGGTTTTTTGGCCATCATTCGGATCGGACCATCGCTTCGACCATCTTCCATGTAATGCTTTATTGTTTTTTTTTGTTAGATCGTTATATGGGAAAAAATTACAATTTTGAAAATTGGAAAATGATAATTTTGGGAGATTTCAACGTTTGTGGTTAACCCTTTGCTTTGAATTGTACTGGCACTGAACGGAAACAAATAATCTGAGATTGAGATGCCTGCTCAACATTAAAACTTCGCAAAATTGCTCATATTCGCATGAAACAATTCATAGCTATCGTGATGCAATTTTTGCAACCGATGTATACAACATCCTCAATAAAGAAAAGGAAAAGGAAAATTGTACAGCTAATATGTGTTGTTGTTGTTGGATTTATAATTTTATTTCTTTATTACGATAATTGATGAAAATTTTTCTTATAAAGAGTAATTAGTAAATTAAATTACGTTACTTGGAGTGCCGTATGAGTAAATAAGAGATTGTTTCAACAGACAAGGATGCTAATAAGGATGCGAAGAATTGTGTTTGGCTGATATTTAGGAAATATAGTCTATGAGAGGATATGAAGAGGATTCAGAGAGTCGGCTTTGTCCGACTAAAATGTTTTTACTTGTTTTTGCGATGTAAGGATTAAGCGAAACAGTTGTTTAAAGTTACATTGGTCTGTTATGTTTTTAAGATTCCCATCTATATACCATATCATCTTCATTCCAGAGCATAGCCTAACACATTATTCCACTTGGTGTTGTTCGGTGCTTTCAAATAACTGTTCATAGCATCATGAACATTTTTCTTCTCATGGCCATTACACAGCAGCGTTTATTTGATGCTTATTAATGAAACTTTGTCTTTGTTTAAGTTTTGCTCCAATCTATGCTTTTGTCGTTCTATAGAAGTCATTTATCTCTATAAATAGAGGTTCTCTTAAGTCATCTTATGCATCCAATTAGAAATTACAGATATTACAGGCATCATGTGTGATATCACGATGAATGCAGCATTAAAAGGAATTCAATGGTATAACGGCATAAAGAGCAATTTATGCTAGAAATGTATAGATTTTGAATATTTTCATTTGAGAACTTCCTTCATTAAAGTACGGCTCTCAGTTGCACTTGTCATTCATTCATTTATTTATTTGAGGATTCCTTTATAGGTTATAGTAAATACAAATCAATTATGGATGATAGCCTGGCTGCCTGACAAGCAAACACACGCTCATAATGAAAGTAATAAAGTCTTTTAATGTCCACACAAATGACTGAAGGCTACAATGAGACACCTTAATATTAAATGTTGGTTACTGATTACATTCCATTCCGCATAGTGTTGCAAACATAATCATTGAGGCATGCGTGTAAGAGAGCATGTGTACGTAATAAATAATAAACAATAAATTTTCAATCGAATAATATTTGAAATAAAAATTTTTAGGTTTAAAGGCGCTTATCTGTTTGCTTTTAATTAAATGCAAAATCGACAAACATTAAATAAATTGAACAAAAAAGCTCTAATACAACGACGAGTAAGAAAGTTGTATTAGTCAATATCTTCGTTAGAAAAAGAACTAATACATGTTGATATATTTTAATATTGAGTGGGCGTGCCCGATTTGTTTTTTATTTTGTTTAAAAAAAAGATATGATCGAGATGTTTTCAGTTTACATTGCACTCTGGGTGTGTTCTTTGACTAACGTTTGGCTCTTTTTCAATACCAACCCGCCTATAGCAACTTGCAATGTTTTTGCAAGATTTAAAGCCGAGTTCTCGAGAGTAGAAGGGCCACTACTAACATGCTAACATCACCATTCAGAATGTATATTTTTTTATAGCATCTTTGAAATTTCTTTTCGGATTTTTCAAACGTCTTGACAAGATAAGTATACCATCAACATTTGGTGGCGGGTATAAAAGCAAAGTTACAACTTTTGCCAAAGTAATTGCTTTATGCAAAACAACGAAAACAATATTTAAGAAAAATTTTAAAAAAACATCTGCATTCTTTTGTTTTAACACTTGAGTAAGACTTTTTTTACTCCTTATTTATGAACACTCATGCGTACGTAAATATCTTACCATATTTACAATGCTTGATAAATCATTCAACACATGATATGTATTAAGCTTAACAAAGAACAATCACTCACACACACACACACATATATATATATATATATACACATACACGTTGTTATATATATATATATATATATATGTATGTTTATGTTTATATGAAAGGCAATCCTTTTTTCCTTTCATTTATTTCTCCATCTTTCTTTTATTATATTTTGTTTTGCTTTATTTTTCAATGCAAATGAAAATACGTATCTGCAACGGAAATAAATTCAATTTGTCTGCATTCATGTGGAAAATAAATTTACTACCCGGTATTTATATATGTTAATGGTATTGATGGTGTGCTTGTATGGTTGCTGCTGTTGTTCTTGTTATCAAAATTGACTAAATCTATGCTTATATGGTAATATGTTGGAATGATTGCTAATATGTGTGTATTTAAGCATGCACGAATCTTAACATATGACTCCTGGCTATGTAAATGAAAACTTTGATTATAATTCTTAAAGGTTTTTTTCTTCTTTTTTTTCCCAATTATCTAATGTAAGTATTTTGAGTATACTATAGTGTCCTTAAAAATATTAATATATAAAATTTTATAACAAACTGTTCGATATGTGTTAGTTTTTTGAAATTTCTATTTCTATATTTACATTACATTACTGGCTTCCCCCAACAACGTAATATTCACATACATTTTTGGCATTTCTTTAAACTCAATTGCACTTATAATTGAAAGAAACTTTTAAAGTGTAGTGTTAATTACATTTACTGACCGACGTTCTTATGTGAAAATGCAAAGTGTGTCAAAAAAGTACCAGGAAGAGTAAAATTTTAATTATCAAAATTTACAACATCTTTCTGCAACGCACTTACGCCAATCCTTAAACTAGTCTCCATATCATATCTAATAGGCATGTTCTTGGTTCATTTTAGGTAACTTGCGACGTAAACATGTTTTGATTTTTTAAATGAGGAGAAAAATTAACAAAGAATGATATTTTATTCATTTTTTCTTTCCTGACTACAATATACGTTCAGTCAAATTAAGCAACACGTTTTAGAGTAAATGCTTAAACTTTTATAGAAATGACTAATGATCAGAAGCAAAAACAATGTTTAAAGTAAACAATTGAGGTAAACAATTTTCAGTTTAAAAGTGAACAGTTTTTAAAATATTGTTTCAAGCTTAAAATAATAATAGCAAGCAAAGTTAAGCCTAAGCCTTAGACTTTGACATGATAAGGAAGAACATTGATCAGAAGCAAAGTTCAATGTGCACAACTTACAATATATGTCTAAATAACGTAGTAGCGAGATTCGAACCCGCGAATATACACTTGGCAGTCGCGAGTCTTCTTCCCTCGTGGCGATGGCTCGTCTAGCCAAGTTTTGGTTTAAAATTCATGCATAAAACTTTATTTATTTATTTATTTTTTTTTTTTTTTGGAATAATGCGACTTACATCAAATATCATGAAAAAGACACGAAGTCAAGTAAATGCTCGGATAGGCTCTATGGAAAACGTTAACCTCTTGGGTCATACCATGCAAGTGAACTTTTTCTGTACATATTTCTCCGACTTCAATGCAATGTGCAATTTTTATTGTTTAATGGAGCAAGTTAACGCTTTAATTAGTTCGCTGCTGCCTAGAATACTTCTATAGGGCAGTTTTTGCATTGCTGCGGTGGACTCTTCGAAATGTATTCATTGATTTCTTATCTCATATTTAATAGCAATTTTAAGACGCTTGAAATCTGAAAACTTATATTGCGCTAATAGATACTTTTTTTTTTTAATTACATTTATCACATTTATTGATGTCATTAACTGTGTATCAATAGTGAGAAGGCCTACCTTGAACTCGTGAAATATATTTGCAAATTATAAAATTTCTATATACCCTTGCCATAATATCGTAACCGTTACATTATGCAAATGACACCTTTGGGAATTACATTCAACTACTTACGCAATTCAATCAAATAAGTTGATACGTTATAGTCGGGCAAGACCAATCGTTGCCCTAATACAATCTTCAACTATTTTTGTTACGGTATTTTAAAAACTATATATTTGTTGTCTGCCATCTGGAGACTTACTCTTCACCATAAGACTTATATAGCGAAATATGGGCGTCTTTAGTCCAAATTTTATGTGAAATAACTATTTTTTCCACCAAATTTCCGCATTAATTAAATAAAAAAATTATAATTTGTTTGAAGGTTAAAAAATGATTTCACTCATTCCGAAATTTCAACGTTCGTTTAGTTTACCAAATCTTTCGAAATCTTCAAAACGGAAAATTTTATTCATACTATGTAGGGAATGGTCGTAAAAATGGTCAGACATAATTCATTTTCGTTAACGTTTGTCTTCAGTTGAAAAAATGTCAGTGTGTCTGTGATTTTGTACGAACGGTCTAATAAATGACATATGTCTCACAAATTTCTCTTCCTTCACTTAATACTTTCCTGCCATAAACGATACGGGATGTAAGAGTAAACTAACCAGCACTTCAGTGAAGAATGATTTTTCGAGCAATTTTTTTCCACAATTTCAAACTACATTGTTTTATTAATAAGATCTATTCTATAAGTCGGATGATGAATGCAAAAAGAAAAAAAAAAATGGTTGTAACAAAACAACATTTAGTCACGTTGAATTTATTAGCGACAAAAAATCAAATAACATATTTGAGAGCTTCAAGTGTGGCTATGTTTATTTATGGTCTTTTATTTAAACCGTATTTTGAAATAAAATTTTTCATTGTAAATGTGTAACTGAAACTGAAAGGAAATTGAAATTAAAATTTACTTCAATTTTACTTTAAAGGGTGCTCAGTTAAGGGGAAAGTTGCAAATAAAGGTTGCTTTACGACAAAGCGTAAAAAAAAAAACAAATCAAAGCATAGAAAAAAGCAATTAATAGGTGCAAAATTCGATTTGAATACCTTTAGGTAGAAGTTACTTCCGAGTTCGAGGTCTTCAACTTTCGAGGCCTTATCTTTATCCTTCATCTGAATTTTTATAAAATACAACTACTTGGTCAAGCTTGACTCGCAATTGGAAATTGCTTTTGCCTTTTAGGTAAGGGAATATAATTCTCAAAATCCAACTTTTATGCAGCTTTCTACATTTTTTATTCTTTTGTTTGACTTATATACAAAGGATTTTTGTGAAACTATAGAGTAACGAGTAACTTATATGCTTTCCACTTCTTTTATTACAATTTTTAGATGACAATTTTACACAAGCGTTTCGATTATCTGATGCTTAGCCAACGGGGAAGTAAGCACATTTACTCTTGTCCTTTGTAAGTTCATGTATTATAAGCATATGATTTTAAAATTACACCAGAGTATCTCACATTACCTTCTACTCTATTTTTCTTTCGAGTAAAACTTGTATTATTAAAATATTCTGAATCCTTTTTTGCTTTTGCCATTGGCAACTGCAACGTACTCGTCATTGTAACGTATTATTACGTTAGCATTTCTAACATCTTGTACTCGAAAATCCATTGTCATTGTTCCCATCGTCGATGGTCATTGTTATCGTCTAAGCGAACGGTATGCAAATGTCTAGTTTGGCACTTGTTACATATTCGATATTGACTTTTGGCTTTTTACACTTTTTCACATACATTATTCTTGCACATTTACTAATCTTATATTTTTGTGTATTTGTGTACCTTGCAGATAACCGGATTTATGGATTATAGCAAAAAAAAAAAAAAAAAAAACAAAATTGAGAAATCCCTTAAGGGTCAACAGATAGGAAAAAAACAAAGTAGTAAGTGTATGAACAAAACTTACTTTAAAGTAGAAGATTTGCAATTAAGTTTTTCTAAAATAATAATAATTTCATGTGATTTTTATAAGCATCACGTCAGAGTATATTTCTTTGGCTTTTCTTCAGCTAATATTTAGTGAAACTTCGCATTTATTTGCTCAATTAACACATTTGAGAGTGCAGTTAACTTTAATGTCAGCGTTCAGATGATGTAGCGATGTACTCATACAGTGCTTTAAAAACGGCTTTTTAAACTCTTATGAAAAGTCAAATCGAAATCGGGTGAAACGCCAGAACAGAGACCGGCAAATATTAAAAAGGATTGCGGCCAGACAAGCTAATACTACTGCGGCAAAACTAACAACAAAAATTCATAATAATACCGTGTCAACGAAAACAGTACGGTGGGAGCTGCAATTTCGAACACTTTTATAATGCAAGTCAAGGTCAGGCTACGAAAGATGAAGTGCTACCATAAACCCTGTACATCTGATGGTTGGAAAAATGTAGTATTGTCCGGTAAAACATGGTTCGTATTGTTTTCTACAAACGGCCAGATCAAAACAATCCTATGATCCGGGCAGCCTGCTTAATAGAATCAAGCTGGAAAGCAAGGGAGAGGTTAAGTTATGATTTAGGCGGTAGCATTGTGGTATTCAGCAGATCCTCCTGTTCACACGACTGGCCGGAGTAATGCAAATAAATATTTCCATGTGCTCAATGCTGAAATTTTGCCCTCATACCCACAGACAAAGAAGGTTTGATCTTGGTTTGAATAGCACCATCGAACAGGTTTTCATCTCCAACATCATTGAATATTGCATATATGAGAGATGTTGACATTATTTTGTCTATCTTCTGTATTATTAATAAAAGCGAACCCCTCAAACGTCTTGGACAGGTCTATTGTGTCTAAGTGTGTGCACGCAGACTGAAATCTCGAATATTACAACCAAACTTTGCCTTATTATCCGCGCCAGACTAAGTTCGAAAATCAACAAAGCAGATCCATGGAGATAATTACTAATCACTTGACAACTGTCTTCTTTTTTCTGTAAGTTTTACTTTAATTGTAGAACTTGCAAGTTCAAGTTGTGCCCTAAATTACTCCCCACTTCAGTGTAATTGTTAGGTTTGAAAAAGTCAGTGATTACCAAACCTTTTAATAGATATAGGGATGCATGCACATATGCTTCATAAAGTACTTATCGTATGATAGATAGACATAATGAGCATAAATCTTTACAAAGTACGGTATGCATAGAAACGTGCTACACAGCTAAGAAAAGAAAGCATTGAAACTAATGCAAGATGCGTAACTTGATTAAAATTGACAGCTATTAACAAAGTTCTCCAGCCAATCTATATCGTCGGTATTACTGTACTGTATTGTTGTTGAGACAAATGCTTCGCAGTTTGCTTTTCATTTTCATAATGCACTCGATACTCTCTATTTATCCAGAAGGCTAACAAACATGTCAATATTTAGATTTCTCGCAGCTGCTGAAGTTCTCTGAACTTAGGTAGCTATACGAGTTAGACAATCTTTTCCTAAATTTTTTCTAAAACATAAAATTTTCATCTACACCATCTAATGCAATATCTGTAATAAATTTCTGTGCGATCAACTACATTATGTATATATGCACATGTATATATTTTCAATTCAAATGTGTTTAATTCAAATATTTTGCTTTTCAGAAAATAGTAGTAGTAGTAGTAGTAGTAGTAGTAGTTTCTTTTTTAATGGATAGAGTTAACAATGGAGTGTTGATTGTGTATTTCCTGTGAAAGCGGTGAGACTTTAAATTTTTCCATTAAAAATTTTCCTGCAGTGCCTTAAGGACAAATGGCATCTACTGACGTATAGATGCAGTATTTGAAAATTTACCAGCACTTTTTGATCAAAAACTGCATAGCTGAAGGCTATCTTTCCTTAATGTAAATCAGTAAAGTTCGTAAATTAATTTAACGCGAACACGGCACTTTTCTTTCAAGAGCAAGGAAAGGAAGCGCGAAAACTTCTACGTCTATGATTGGGTAATGAGGTCTTCGCGCGTACTTCAAACGGATATAATTATTTAATAAACATTCCAATTCACCTGAAGAATGATGGAAAGAAGCATTAGGTAAATGCAAGGAAAGTGAGCATAAAAGATATCAAATTACCACTCAAGTATGCAGTAACAAAAGCACAAAAGTAAAGGCGACGGCAAGGTTTTTTAATATATTTCTGAATATTATTTATTTACATCTCTTATTTAACTTAAGCGAAGTATTGCGGTATATTCAGTTTGAAAACTTCATTTTTAGTCAATAATTATTTGTAAATCGAACAACATAACTCTAACTAAGGAGGAGAAGTCTCTTTTTTTTTTATTTTTTTTGGTTTTTTTTTTTTTTTTTTTGTTTTTTTTCTTGCAAATGTTTTGGCCAGAGGGCCAGCTTCGAAATTCATTAAATGTTTCTAACTATAAGGGTTAGTCGTTAGTTAACTTTTTTACTTTTATTGCAATCCTTTTTAGAGAGAATCTAATGAGTAACGAAAAGTAGTCGTACTTGCCTTTCTATTTTCTTTTATTTCTTTTTCATGTTTTCCTTTTCATCTTCAACTGACAGTCAAAGTTTCAAATTAAATGTTGCAGAATGAAATTTTACAAAAATAATTTTCCGATGGAATGTAAACTTGAATGTATGTATATTTGTTTATTTGTAGCTTTATTAAAAGTTTGATACAATGTAATAAGATCTCACCACTTTAGTTGCAATCATTATCTTACGCATCGCTTAAGAAGAATGTACAAATTTTGTTGATTCGTTTGCAATATCGTGAGGTATGCATTAGATCAGCTTGGACTTATTGATGATTCGATTATAGGTAAATCAGTCTCGCAGAGTTTGAAAATTTCAAAATGATTGAAATTCCTTTCATGAAAGCATACGCGAGCAAGCAATGAAGAAACTATTGATGACAATTGATGACGGACTTAAAACAGACATCCTTCTCAAGTGAGCGCAGACTACATTTACGCAAATTAATTATGAAAGTGATTATTAAAGATGAACACAAAAGGGGGCAGAGAAGTTATTCGTTACGCGCATACCGCAGGCAGAGATGTATGTTTTTAATTCCGCTGGAACATTCGAGTTCAGGGGTCATAACTAATATTTTTTTGATCATGGAAAGATTTCCAGTTGATTCAGCTATGTTTGTCGGTCCGTACGTCCATTTATGATCAATTATAAAATTGAAATACTAAGAGCAAACATTTCGTTTTCAGTTAATATCTTAAAGATCGAGTTCAAAAATTGAAAAACCTAAGTAGTTGCTTACATATGCCCATTAGGGGAACTTTATACCTCTATACGGATATTTTCTCAGTCCATGGATAATTTTAGCATGAAAATGTTTTTAATTCTCTATATTCGTATAAGGTGTTGCGTATCTTAAATTCGCCTAAACATTGCTCACTTTCCTAGTTATTTTTATTGCCCGTTACGACGAGAAGCTTGTGCAACAGAAAACTTCAGAATCCTACAGGCAAGGATATTATATTGGAATTGAAATTTTCTAAAAGAGAGAAATATTTCCGTTTTTATTTTTTTACTTATTTTTTTTTTTTTTGGTTTTCTTTCAGGAAAAACAAGCAAAACTTCTTTACAAAATTCTCCGTTTGTTTTGTATAAACATTTTGTTGTTTTCTTCTCAGAGATGCTTCTTGTTCCTCTTTTCTTTTTTTTCTTAATGTATCACATTTACCTATAATTGCAATTAATTTAATTGAAATTTGCATAGTTTTTGTAGGCACTTTTGAATTTGTTTTTTATATAGTAAAATTACCACAAGACAAGATGCTAGTGATTGTTACAATGCTAAAGCAACAAAAACATTTGCCATAAGTTTATTATTATTATTGTGTCTCTTGCTCTCTGGGTGATTGTACATCCGTTTAACATTTGCATACAATATTATCAGAAAAGGGAAATTGTCGATGGTCACCAGATGCTAAAACATGCTCTGCTCTGCCTGTACTTTGTAGTTAAAATGTTACAATAATAATTCCATTTTTGACATTACAATTTGTAATGGTGTTGATAAAGAGAAATGATGAAAATTAAAGAAAATGTAGGTATCCTCAGGTCAGGATTCTCTTACTATGAATCCTGGGAAAACTCGATATGAATTCATAATGTTTTTAATACACACTATAATAATAATATAACTACATATTTAAGTGCCTTTATAGATCGTTGAAATTGAAAAAGTTTCTGGCGTAACATATTTATTCTGTCACAGAGACAATCAGATGAGAGTCGTGGCTGCCAAGTCGGTATTCGCCGATTCAATGCTTGGTCATAGCTATAGTGCTTTGTTAGTCGATGAAGATATCACGTTTACTAAACTCCACGCTGCGGTCACTCCGTATATGGGTAAAGCCCAGTTCTTTTCTAACCATCGCCATATTTGCATGTATAGGGGCACAACCTCTGACTGATTGATTATGTCAAAAAACTTTATTCCAAATAAGCGAGTATTCCATTTTAAATTGATTTATTGATGATATTTCCCTCCTTTGTCGGTGGATGGAGCTCACAGAAGAGGTCCTTGTGCAAAATTCCTAATTTTTGTACGTTCTCCAGCACCAACTTTGATATATTTGATTAGCTGTTGGAATTGATCCTGAAATAATGTCACGTAGGATGCGAAGTTAATAAAAATTCCCCGTCTTGTTGATATTCATGCGATAGACTTCCACGTTTACATACTTTTAACATAATCCACACTTTGGATCATTCTCTAACGTTCTTGTTCTTTACGTCTGTAAGAAAGTCAATAAATTCACGGGAAGTATAACAAGTAACAAAATCACATTCGATCATGATCGAATCCTTTATTGTAAGAAGCAACAGCGTGCGAACCAAAGGGTTTGGTTTTATAGACGTGTGGGCGTCGTAGGCATGTTCTTTAATCGATTTAGGTAATTTTCAAATTCTTTTGTAAATTTGTGGGCGATATCTTCTACGGGTGCAGCAACGTCCGTAGAACATACGTTCGAATTTTTGTAGATTTATCTGAGTAGCGAGCAAAACGCAAATATTTTATTCGTTTTGCAAAATAGCGGTGTTCTCAGTTTGCGTGATATTGTGGGCATTGCCTTCGATCTTTTTGACCCATTTTCAATACCAACCTGCAAAAACTTGCAATGTTTCTGCAAAATTTGACATCAATAGCCTCATTTTTGTGGCCGGGAGTGTGTATGCAAGAGACATTTTACAGACGGACAGATCGACAGCTGGACAGACGCACATACTTACCTTGACTCAGAAATTGATGTTGATCAAGAATATATATATGCTTCGTGGGATTTCTGAAGCTTCCACGTTTGTACGTTACAAACGCTTTAACAAAATGAACATACCACTCGTGCATCGATGATGGGTATAAACACAATAAGGATCATTTATGGAAATTTTATTGCTTTAATATATTTCACTATATTTTCATAGCCCTCTTTATTGGCTTAATCCAGTAAATCTCAATAAACAAAAAAAAAAAAAAAAAAAATACTGAATATTACGTGACTGTAAACAAAACGATCATATCGCTAATTCGCTTTTAACTTCCAGTTAACCAGTAATTTATTTCAACAAACTTTTAAAATTTATATGTTCGCAGCACTATGGCAAATAATTGGGGCACACATTTTTCGTATAATACATACATAGCATTATAGAGCAATACCAAGCTAAACGAAAGTTAAAACACAGGCATAACCAACAGTCTAGGATTAATAAAAAATAGTAACAAATAATTTGAAACAAGATGCGAGCAAAGACTAATTAAAATAGAAGACCACGATGTTCGCATGTGTAAAATGCAAACATTTGGGAAACAAAGGAAAGCCCTTAATGGAGCTCACCGCAGCGATCAATCATATTAATGAGCTGCAATGGAATGATTTTTGCAGCCATCGTAAACGAAAAACAAGTAACATGTAAACCTGATCAGTCGGGTAGCAATTTAATGCTACTTTTATCCATTTCATTATTTCCAATTCAGTTTTACAGATTGCTTTCCAGCTAAATTAAGTAAAATTGTGTTCTCGAATATGAATGTAGAACGTAACTTAAGATAAGATAAATTAGAACAATTAAAAGTGTAAGCTTGCAATGCCCAAGCAACGAAGGAAACAAACAAAAACTGCATAGGGGCATACCACCCAGAAATGCATGTCGACAATAAGCACAGGGGTACGAAGCAAGTCGACCCGAACTGATCTTAGCATCGCAACTCAAGTTCACATCTTATGTTTAGCAGACTCTAAATTCGAGTATTAATTAAATGTATTGCTTAGCTATGATTTCTTGTGATTTATGTAGGGTTCGTCAAGGAGATACGATTATAAATGTCATTATTCTGATTTTTATTTAATATTTCATAATTAAATCTACATTGATTAAATTTTGATTACTGATAGCTCCTCGATTGACGGATACGAACATTAAAATCAATTCCCTTTAACAAGACCGGCGTATCCTATATAGTGCTGTCTATATACTTTGCGAAGAAGATGTTAATTGAAATAAGTCTCCGTTCCTCAAGCGAAAGTGACGCTATTGATAGTGATCAACAAGCAGAAAGAATGCCGTTGAACTGATTCAATTGACTCTACATAGCAACGATATGACGGAGATCATACTACTTGAAGAGTATTCCAGTACTAACTTCGTATACAATCTTTTAGCAATGTATGAATGATTGAATGCAGAGGACCAGCGCTTAATAAAGCCTAATACTAAATTGAAGTTTATTATTGACCAACGCATGCATGAAAACTAGTCGAATTGCTAAGAAACTAAATCCAAAAAAATGATAAAATGAAATACACAATCATGACGCCTTACTTGACTCATGCAGCTGGCGACTGGCGAAAAGATTCACAACAATTAGCAGAATATCTCGTCTATAAAGGGATAAACAGAAATACATTACAATGAAGTTTGGTATTGATGTCTCTTGCTCGTAAAAGACAAGCAGATAAGCAGAATATATGGGAAATGGGAGTCAAGGAAGTTGAATCGTTATATTCAAACAGATTAGGCTAGAAGAACCATTGTAAATGTAAGTTCCGGTGAATAAATAAATGAAAGCTACGCTATCCTAAAAATCGCAATTCAGAGGCATGAACTCAAGTTTAAAATCAGTTAAATAAAAAACTTAACGTTTACGTTAAAGTATCAATATTCTCCAATTTGTGTGACCCTATGACATATACTGTTGTATCTTTCTGGAGGACGATAGTTTTTCACATTTATGTCGCTTGGGCTTTAAAAAGTTCGTTGAACATCACTTGACTAAGGTACTTACATGAAGAATATTGGAAGTTTATTACGCCTTCAAAGCGGTAAACAGTTTAACATCGTCTGCATATATAGAGATACGGGAAAACTCAACTCAACTATTTAATACAAGTAATATCGGTTCAAAGGGGCCGACTTGGGAAACACGGGATAATATTAGAAATTCACATGATTGAAAGGAATCACAGACCATTATAAAAGATCTGTTCAGGAGATATGATTTTCACAATTTAGTAATAAGAAGCCTTTCGAATAGATGACGGGATACCATCAGGACCTGGTGACTTGCCATCCTTTCGACTTGCTTTCGACTATGTAGAATGTCTTCGCTAGAAACAGTTATCTTCGAGATCGTAATATTAAATTTATACGGGTTTGTTTCTTAAGATCTGTTGCCTGGCTGTCTGTTATAGCCCTATAAGTGAAAGTGCACAGTGCCACCCTTTTTGTCTGAAGTTTTCGACTTCAAATAAATACAATTGCAGTCTTCTAGAAATCTTAACCTCATATATATCCTATACTGTCCATTGCGATTTAGGTTATATTCAGAAAGCAAATACTTATTCCTTAAGTGTGCGGGCAAAATGAGGGACATTTTTTATTCTCGTTCACTTTGAGACAACAATTGATATATATTCCTATTTAAAAAAGTGGAAAAAAGAGAGAAAATTTCAAATTTATATTAAATTTTTGGCGAATTCTTGCCCATACAGATACTAATAGACTAAAATGCATTTACTCCAACTTTAAGTCGAAGCAATGCAATGACTCTTCGTAAGTAAATAGAAATGGCACACACAAACACATACGCGCATAATGCACAATTTTTCGGTTTATGGACTTCTCTAAAAATTAAAAAAAGAAAAATAAGAAGCGTTATGAGCAGATAAATCCCATCAACGCGCCCATTTATTTTCAGCAATGTATCCTTTTAAACAGATATGAAGGCAAAAAAAAAAAAACAAAAAATAATATTATCCACCGAGTTTATATTGGGCGTGAGTGTTGTTTTGCTTTTTTCTTTTTATTTTTATTTTCATTTTTTTGGTATTGATGCTCCGAAATATTTACTTCTCCCTTTTTTCCAAAAAAAAAAAAAAAAAAAAAAAAAAAAAAATAAGTACAATGGAAGTGTGTGTTTGCTTTTTTTTGGGAATTTTTTTTTGCACAAGTTCCGTTGTCATGGCCAAGGACATGATGCCTGTGGCTATGGTATTTGTTGTTATTTGGTATATTAAAAGTGTTGGGAGGCAGTAAGTCTTCTTAATAACCAACAAAACACAAAAAGTCTATAACGAAATTGAGGATAAATAATATTAAAGCAGAGAGAAAGGGGAGGACGATGAGTGCCTTGTTTTTCTTTTTTGTTTTTTCTCTTCATGTACACTTTTTTTTCATTTTGTCTTTTCTAGATTTTTGATATTTAGTGGCAGAATGCTACTCACTCGCTTGTTCACTTTTATTAAGTTTTTTTTCCTATTTTTTTTTTTTTTTTAGTTTTTTTTTTATTGTATGCTTGCCTTACTCTATTACACTTGGATTTGGCATAACGCATTTCTAACTCTTTGTATTTTAGGCGAGTTGGTTGCTCCTTTACTATTATATGAGATGTTCGAGCATCATGTTGTACTCACTTTCGGTTAATGTCAGTAAAGGTTTCGCTGAGTGTGAAACAAATATTTTTGCAATTTTCATGACATATGAGAAAACAAAAACCAAAAATGAGTTTATATATATATATATATGTTTTTCTGCTTAGATGTGTGGTGATCCTTTAGTGGTGCGGTTAGAATGTTTTGCTTGGTCAGGGAAAGCTTTTTTCTGTGTTATTTAAAGCATTGAAGTTGGTTTAGTCATTAATTTTAATGCCGTCTAAGCGGGTTTAATAGGCACAATTTGACTAAACAGACAAACATTTTGCATATAACCTGATAAAGGCTAAACAAGGAATTATTGAAGTATAGCAAAAAAAAAAAAAAAATGGAAATTTTAAAATTAGCTTTCACTACGGACGTTTGCGTTTATATCAAGGTATAGCATTTTGAAAGTTAAGGATATATTAAAGCGGCGCAGTCTGTTTGTTTAAATTTACTATTTTGCATCTAAATCAATACCACATATATATCACTCAGTACTTTCAATTTAATGCTCTGCTTGAGCACGATTCAAGCTCTGCCGATGAAAAAGCAATGCTTGCACTTCTTGTTGTATTTTACTTCTTTAGGCGTAAGGCTGATACGTTGAACTTAAAGTACTGCTGCTTGCTAACTGCTGAATATATTGAATTCAATTGGAATGCGAGCTAGAGTGCAAATTGCAGTTAATTCTTATCTGGATCTAATTGAAATTTCAATTGCAATTGGAATCCCGTAAAATTTCTCCTATGAGAAGAGTGTCTTAGATATATGCGAATCGATTTAGAACTCAGCGGCATTGAAATTAACCAACCAACCAGACAAACAAAAGAAAATCATTTTGAAAAAACATAATTTCTTTAATTTATTTTTATATTCTACAACATTTGTGGTACAGGGGCATATTAACTTTGTGGGAGTAGACGCACCTTTTATATGCATATTAAACCGGACTTTAAACTCAGATGGCCCGACTATCACGTGTAGGAGGCATACATATTCGAACTTACGCTTTTTCTTAATAGCTTGGACAGCTGGCACAAATAGTCAACAGCGATATTGGCATATGCCAAAGTTCAAATAAAAAGCATTCATTGACAGCATTTTTCTTTGCGTGATGCATACATTTCTTACGAAAATGCACGAATATCGCTCAACGATTGATTTGCTCAAGAAGAGAAACAGTGTTTTTGGCGTGACATTCACAATTTGTCTAAGATAGTTGCGCAGATTGCCTAACCAGCGATAGACAATGCTTCGAACATAATACTTTTTTTTATCATTTTCATATAATAAACTTGTAGTTTCTACATAAAAATTCCGGCTTCATGTATACCCACCTGGCTCCTATATAGCAACACGATCTACATATTTGTAATTTGTCATCAAAATCATCATCAAGAACAACGACTTTATAAAAATGAAGGTAACTTCACTCAATTTGGACGACTTCGTTTCGAGGTTTAAGCCATCTCCCATGTTCTTCCATGTTAAGACCCTTCAACAACAACAAGTAAGACTTCATACTGCAATAAGGAGAAATTTAATATTTTATAATGAAAACAGGTGAAGAGTTGGACTAGGCAAAAGCGTTTAGGGCACATAAACGTCGCGCATGCCCATTATAATCTTTTAGGTTGTGTTATTTATTTATTTTGTTGTTGTAACTTTCTTAAAACGAATTAATCTAGCCATAGTCTAGGAACGGTAGCAAAAGTTTCGATTATGATCTTAAAAGTTTGTCGAGAAAAACAAGTTGAGGTTAGATGCCTTCTGTTTAAAAGTCAAGTAAATAACGATATCTGAATAAGAGTAAATATATAATTTACAAGATTTCAGATTCGCATAGTCGATTTCTATGTGTGTGACCTAAGGCAAGCTAAGACAACCAACTAATGGGCAGTATAAAGTCTTGCTTAAAGCATTTGCTTTTTCATCTAATTTTATTAAGGTGTAACTTAATGTGCATGTAATGAAATGTGCCTTCATTTTGAAAACATTTGTAAAAAAAGCTAAACTATATGCTTGAGTAAAAATTTAATTAAAAGTTATTGTGTTAAATTTCGTATCATCAGCATCATCTACAAAATGTATAAAATGAAATTAATTTACAACTAAGCAGGCGAAATGTTGCCGCTGCGTATACTTGTGTTCGCCTGATAAACATGTTGTTAGTCCCCACGTGATATTTGAAACCTTTTGGGCACAGAAAGCAATTACTGTATGCTTTCTCTCTTTGCTAACAACACCGACAATATCTACATAACACAAAAAGGAGTAAAATGAAAGAGAATCCTCTGTAAATATACAAACTTACGATTGTAGACAAAATCCTAGTGAACACACAAACAATCATGCGGAGGGAAATAAAAGAAAATTTTTGCCTTCTCACCCCAAACATATGAAAAAAGGTTCAGACGCGTTAAACTCCATATTTCCGAAATTCATAAGCGTTGAGTATGCCGAAAAAAAAAATAAAAAAAATGAAGTACAAAGAAGGATGAAGAAAAAAAGAAAAAAAGAAAAAAAAAACATCAACAATATGAAGATGGAACGAATTGACTTGCTGACTAGAAACCAACAAGAGACTAACGCAACAGTATACATGGAAGCAATAACAGCAGGACTAAAAGTGAACAGTATAATAACAATAGGATATCCCTTGCTGTAGACTGACTACTGTTTCAAACATAAGCAACACAGATAAACTTATAGAACAACTACTGGTTTCTATCTCATGAGTAACAGTAATTGATATTGTGTTTGTAGTTGTACGAGTGCTGTAGTTTCTTTTGTAGAGCAAAGCTATGCGATGTTTTGTTGTTCGATATGTTTTTGTGCTTATTCACATTTTCTTGTTTGTTCGTTCGCATGTTGGAAGCAACAGAATGCATCCCGTTTAAGCGGTAAATACACATAAATGTCTTTCCTAATCACATTTAATACCAACTGTCCAACGTTGGTGGTGGTACGTTTACTAGTTGGAATTTAATATTTAAGATGTTCGATACTGTAACATACGTTAGGGGGTTTAGCTATCCTGGATATTATGGTAAATGGTAAAAGAACGAATTCATTTTACTGCAATTCATGTAAGGATAAAATTTTACTAACTTTTCGATTACGTCTCAAAATTTAGTTAACAATTTAACATTAAAGGTCTTTGGTTTCGCAAATACATATTAAGGAATATAAGGGACAAAAAAATAATAATTTTTTTTCATTTTTACAATAATTTTTGGAATCTGATGGTAACTCTTCTCACATTCTTTGATGACTTTTAGAATTTTATGCTTGGAGTATAGTACTTGTAGGAACTTTCTTTATTTGGGATAAATGTGAAAACACTATTTGTAATAAATTTCTGAAGGGTAGCTTAAAATTAGTCGTTTGTCTGACACATAAATGGCATCACTGTTGACAGACCCATATGGTTTCTGGATAGTACCAACCTTCGAATGATGCTTGTTACAATTTCCTGACATACCGATAATTAATTTACAACTCAAAATTGTTTTATTCACACTAGCTATAGAATCTTTAAAACAATGAAAAAATCCTGAATTTCATAGTTTGATTAAACCAAGCTTTTTGAATGATAACAAGTACGTTTACAATTAGTTTTGGCCTGAAAGATGTTACGGCAACTTTTTTCTGTCGAAAAAATACATTTGTGGCTGATTTGTTAGATTTAAACATAATACTGACAATGCCTAACGCTTAGGTCGATCGTTCTCGGCGGTTCTTCCAGATAATATAAATAGTTGTCCAAGGGAGCCAAGGGAACTAAACTAAAGGAGGACTAAAAATTGAGGTTGAATTAGAGAGCTGAGCCCTTGAAGACATCAGACGACGGTGTATTTTGCATAAACGTTTGTCCATGAAGAAATTCTAGTCAAAGTGGGTCGCGCTTTTGGCCTGAAGGGACACATAACGGTCTTACAATAATCCTTGTTAGCAATTCGGCCCACCACACTGTAATCGTCGATGAGGAGAAAGGCTCATCACTTTTTGAAGATACAAAATTGTGATACTTTTTCATCTATTATACTGTAATTATTGAAACGCTTCAATCTCTTATCACCAAAAAATACAGTTGTACTAACCTTTTCATTTGACCTGCAATGGTTAGCATTGTAGCATGGAAAGGGCTCTTCCACTTTCGGTCTTCCTACAGCATACATTAAGCCCATTTTTATGTCCACTTGTAGAGGAGAGGCGTTTACCGCATGTCTGATTCAGAATACATACTAGAGAACTTACGCAAAATATTCATAATCAAAGGGTTCATAAAATTCGCAGACTTCTTAAAACATTTTAAAGGCTTTCATGTTCAACCTTTACAAACTAGGGTATGTGGCTTGGGTATGGGAGCGATTAACTTGTGAAAGCTGTTTTGTAAGAGCAATAAATAAAATCTTTTACCACGGTTATACGACGTATGCCGGTGTTTATATTTTCAGCCTTGACAACATTGCTATTTGAAGTTTCTACTGGTAACAGTTTGTCAAGTGAGTACGGTTTAAGTTGCACACAGTGGCGCTGGAAAATTGTACATCAATGAGAAAATGGGAAACTTTCTCGCACTGATTTATTATGATTTTCAAACATAAGGATCGATCAATACACTTTCACTTTTGGAAAGGAAGTATCGCTACTTCACACTGTAAAGTGTTGGTGTTACAAGTTAAATCGTGATTGTTCGTGTTCGAAACGCTTTGAAAGAAATGGTTGAATAGCATGTAGCGACAGGATCTTTAAAGGAACTTGAATCCATAACCATTCATTCAGGTAAGTCTGTCTTTCTCCATTATAAGACTAAATATGCGTGTGTTAGCTGCGTTATGTAATATTCTTAAGTCAATTGATAGACACGTTGTATTTGTTAAAAGAATACTTTACAATATTTTCGATATATATCAAGGAGTGTTACAAAAAGATGACGCAAATTTTTTACACTCATTTACTGATAGGGAAAAGGAAAAAAGCAAAAAAAAAAAAGAAAAAAGAAAACAAATAGAAAAATCGATCAATATATTTTCAACGTTTTTTAGTCAATATTTTGACCAAATTTGATGAGATAAACCATAAGATACACAAACACAATACAGCTGATAAGCGGTTATTGTTGTTACGGCATGTAATGTTTATGTTTATTAAACATTTTGATAAATACATTTATGTACGCGTACGTATGTTCTTACCATCGTGTACAATATATTTCATGTATGTTTACCTCGGCGGACTATGAACAAGCGTGTATACTCTCGTGTATGATATCTATGCAAGTTATGAATACAAACTTGACTATAGTTCAAAATATGATGTAACATTGCTATTAAATGAGTTTGTACACAATGTGATGTATAACACAAATATTACTTACATACAAACAGTCCATTATAAATAAATAGTCGCCATTTATATATATATATTGTGGATATACTATTGCTACATAACATGACAGATCACTATACGAAAATCGAAGTGTAATGCGCGTGCACATGAATATAAACAGAAACGGGGAGATTTTATATCAAAGTTGCGGTTTAATTGGTGATTGACCAACGTGTTTGCTGTTTGTCTTATGTATTAGTGTTTCATTATCTTCTCATATACATATACGCGATAATATTTCACTTGAAGTTGTATGCGCTTGGGTATATGTATATGCGAACACTCATCGATGCGTTTGCTCTTGTCGTAGATGCATACTAATGTTTGGGTTTTAATTCAAATATTCATTGATTAAAAGCTATTGATTCTTTTTACTTGTTTTTGCTTGCTTACTCTCATATCATTCTGTCCACACAGATATACGTATACGCATACGTGAACGTGTACATACAACGCTTTAATTTTGATTTTTTTCGATCGATAAGTATATTTAAGAGTTATCTTGCTGTATTATCAAGTATTTATTGCAACTTTGTTGGTGTACAGTTTAGGATACATTTTTCTCCTTTGTGAAAGTTGTTCAATCTCTCCCTAGGCATGCCATTGATAATTGTATGCGTTATCTACACTGTATCGAAAATGTAATTTTGATAAAATACAAATTCAGTACAACGTTCTACTTTATGTATACGCTTATGAATGTAGGATGAAGAGCTAATAATGCTTATGTAACATCAGGCGTAGCGATTAATCCCGTTAGGTTTTGCTAAGAGATGAAATTATTTTCTGCATTAGCAGTTGTGAAGTTGTGACCTCTTCCTTTGAAAGTAGAATCTTTCAAATTTATGTATCGGTATAAGCTATCCAGCTACCGTAAGCGCAAAACGTAGTATTTTGTATCTTTAAATAAATCGAATTTTGCGAAGCGCAAAAGTGATTTGATGAAAACATGACATTTTCTATTTAATACGCAGAGAAATGTTGCCGGTTACGGGGGTCATTAATGGCAAAACTGAAGGATATCCCTACGTCTTCATTTGGCGCCGTTAAAGGATCTAGTTTATTAAGGGTTGCCCTGACCGAGCAAAATCATAGCTCGAGAGAGAATAACTGATGCAATTGAGACGAGAAATAGGGTCAATATATTCTGAGAAGACTTTCAGTCTATCTAAAACATAGTTGCTTGCATATATAGCCTTACTTTACTTCACGCAGATCGGCATATCGACTGCAGAGATCGGAGGTAAAATAACCATCAAGCGCTAAGAAACGTTTCCTTGCTTATTTCTTCTGAAATTCACCCGATATTTACCATGAATCTTGGTGACGGTTAAATTTTATAAATTCAAGACTTGAGTTAGACAAAATGTAAAAGCTTTAACCTATGGTGCACAAGCTAGTGTATCCCACAAGTAGGTACGTTTCCTAATATTAAGTATACGTTTGTATTGAAAAAATAAGTGAATAATTTTCTACGAAAGCGATATAAGAAATATTATAAGAAGGTTAGCTGAAAAGTTACGAATCTAGAAGAGAACCGAAACAATCTTTCTTTCAATTAGTTTTTATTTTTCTACTTAGTCTTCTTATACGTCTCTACACTTTTTCTAGTGGTGCTCGCATCCCGTTAACGCGTCCAAGTAGCACTTAGATTCCTTTCCTGCATAATAGTTAAAAACGAAGGTGATGTCCTCCACTTTCGACCAACAACTCACCCCTGCGAGGAAAAGTTTCAGCGAAAGGCACATAAAGGGAGGTATGTTGGGTGCGTAATTGTAAATGCAACTTGTATATTTTACCCACGGTAACCGTTCAGATGTGAATAATTGTTATTATTATTATTACTAGATCAGTTTTGAGCTTTAAGCGAATTTATTTATATACTCTAAACAAAACCAGCTAAAGTAAATGGACGTCTTCAATCTTCAAATGTAGAATGTAAAGAACAATTTTCAACATTCAGCCTTGTTTGCTTTATAAGTGGAAAATGGCGAATGAGTGAAAAAATCAAAATTTGATAGTAAGCTTCTCTAAATTCGGAAAGTTTCAGTGTTCTCTCTTTCATAATTTATTATGAGTAATGTGAAAAAACCCAATAACTTTTGCTTAGAGAAGTAAAAACTGTGAACATACCTGTCGATCAACTTGGCTCATTTTCAATACCAACGTCCGTACAAGATCCGTCAATATTTCTATCAAATTTGAAATCGACGCGACCAGGACAGTGTCAACAACACACATCCCCATAGAAGGACAGATGGACAGACATGGCTAGAACGATTCACAATTTGAAGCTGGTCCAAGATATATATATGTACACCCTATGGGGTCTTGGAAGCTTCCTTTTGCATGTCAGACATGCCAAGACAAAGACAAAATGAGTGTACCATCATTCTTCAGTAGCAGCTATAATAAAATTAAAGAGTCTTTGATAAAATGTAATTTTATGTGGTCAAGAAATAAATGTAGTTCAATAAACTAAGTAAAAAAAAAAAAACGTATTTACTTTACAATGTGTTCATTACCTTTTTTAATAGTTTAAGAACATCGTAACGTAATTTTTCTTGCTTTTATTACTTAAGCGATAGCAACGAGGGCGACAATGAAAGTAGCGCACATAATGATTGTTGCCTGTCACCGATCAAAGACCATGGGTATAAAAGTGTTAGGATTACGAAGAACCCGAACGATTTTCCATAAATAAAAAAAAGGATGCATTTTTTACTCTAATAAACATATATGAATAACTGTGCATAGGTATATTTCGTATATTAGGGCGCAGATATGTTATAAATTAATAAGGGCGCAAATTAGCAAAAAAAAAAAATTGCTTCTGTCAACAAACGCATATGCATATGCATATGCGTTTTTGCCGGCTTCCAACAAAATCAAAAAATTCCTATACAACATCCAACTTACTATGCACCCCATGCACACAAGCGTTTAATTTTATCGTAGTTTTCTCTTTCAATCTCCGGCATGCGATGCAACAATTCTGATGCACGCGTATAACAGGTTGAAGTTTGATGTTGTCACGGGAACCAATGCAATCGATGAGGGGCATATTCTGCAAAACTTAGTTTAGTGCATACAAAGCATTTAATCGGAGGTTTAACTGGTGGTTTTTTTGTTGCGGGAAAATATCAATTATTTGGGTTAAACTGTACATCTGACTAATCTACTGTACTTAAATACTTAAATACTTTGTTTGACAGATTATTCGTAGTATTGTTTTGTTTTTCTTTAATCGTAAGTTAAGCAAAACGAAAAAATAAAAATTGACAGATTTGTAAAAAGCAATATAAAAACTTCGAAGTGCAAAGATGGAATTCGGCAGAAACAAAAGAAATAGGTAATTAAAACACAAATATATATGTATAAATAAATGGATACATTTTTAGATTTCATTTATTTATTACTTATTAAATATGTTACTTCAAAAGATCCGCCAATTTCTCGGTACTTGAGGAAAAAATTCTTTTAGCTATTCTGAAGAAACATAAACCTATCGTGGAGTCTAAAGGCGTAGATGCAGTGACGTGGAAAGAAAAACGCATTTGTTGGGAAAAAATTCATAAAGAATTTGGAAAGTTAAGCCCAACAGATCGCAGTATTAAGAATTTGAAGGATAAATATGAAAACATTAAAAAGAAATGTCGACGAGAAAAGAAAGTTATGCCAAAGTGTAAGCAAATGGATTTTTTACAAGATAGCTCATCAAGCTTTCCCGATCCGCTAAATGAATTAGACGTCAGTAATTTTGCAAAAGACGACATTGAAATCCACTGCAATGAAATAAAGGAGGAAGAACCAAACAGTTCTCATTCTAATATTAACCCTGGAACTTCCCAAGTTTCCTCCATTCCGGCAGACGCAAAAGACGAAAGCACAATTTCCTCATTAGCTTCACATCTTGAGAAGGTATTTGGTTTTTTTTTCCTTTCGTTCGAAGTTTTCTAAATGATTAAGCATTAATTTAGGCTCGAGAAGAATCATTGAAGAGTAAAAAATCTAAGTCAACGAGCAAGAGGAAGGTGCTGCAGAATCTTAACGAAGAACTGTTGAAAGAACAAATAAAACTTTTCCAAAATGAAGATAAACGGGCTGACGAGAAACACAAATTGGAAATTAAAGAGCTGGAGCTAAAAATAGAACTACTTAAAAGAGATATTGAACTTAAAAGTCTGTTAACTAAAAGTTAAAATAAATTTTAATAGATCTAATAATTTTTCTGGTGCTTTGTTCAAAAGTCGTAGCCAATTTACGCAGCTTAGGGGAGCCTTGACTACTCATTGGCTCATTTGAACGACTAACTGTCTAACTGCGTGAAATGTATTTTACTTTTATATTTTGTCTCGGTCTCTTAGTGGAGTTTTGGTTTTTTATTAATCGATAAAGAATGCTTACTAAGAATGCTTATGTATAAGATAATGGCAATCGAATGTGTTCATCATTTCGTGAAATTGCAGAAAAATGAAAAACCCTATAAATGTTTCTATAAAATATTTATGTATACAACCGATCCGTGTTTAGCTTCCGTCCACTTATTATTAAAAACGTTTATTGCCACAATAATTGACCCAAAACTCCGAAAGGAGAAAATTATGTGGTTGATTAATATTCCCAAGTCCAGTTTTGCAAATGGGAACCGTACGTTATAGGCACTCGCCAGAAAACTGAAAATTACAATATACAGCAGATTACAGTCTAAACGTTATTGTATATTATCACGAGATGTCGTTCCCTTTTTTGTTGATCCTAACGCTTCATGAAAAAGTGGTCCTGATAGCTACATAAAAATACTTATTGCAAATTGTTTTGAAATCTGTACTTTAGTTTAGTATGTTAGTTTTGAATAAGCGTTAAAAAGTGCTTTACTGCGACCACTTTCATCTCAATTTATTTCATAACTTTAACTACTTAAATGGAAATTGGTTTAAATTATATCAATTTCTATTTCAATTTTCAAATAAAACTTTACAAAGTAATTTTGCTAGCAAGCGCACCACTGTCAACGCGATAGATCCGAATATGTTTGATATAATAGAGTAGGTTTGACGAACCGAAAAAGAAATAAAATATTATCGTAGTTCTGCTAACACGATTATCGTCATTTACAGCACAGCACCGAAATTGGTAAACGAATCAAAACAAAGCAAGGATGCGTTTAGTTACCATTCAGATTTCTGAGAGTAGAATTCTACTTTTTGCGGTTAAAATTTATTTTACTGTGCACATGGAATAAGTAAAATTCATTTTCGTGTTCGTGAGCAACATACATGTTCGAGTTCGTGAGTGGACGTTGAAAAATTACTTGTTCAACTTGTTTTGCTAAGAAAATTCATACATAATCTCTCTACTTCATACATAATCTCTTATTTTACTTTTTGAATGCTCTTTTGTACTTTTCTGAGAGTAAAATTGACTTTGCTGTATATTTCTTATGGATGCCCTAAAAGAATGCTGAGAATATGAAATTCAATTTCTGAGAGTAAAATTTGATTTTGCTGAATATTACTACTTATGGATGCCCCAAAAAAAAAACTACTGAGAATGTGAAATTCTATTTCTGAGCGTAAAATTTACTTTGCTTCCAAAAAAACATTGAGTAACAGCTGTTAGTGACGATTGCTATAAAAGAAGTACCGTGCGTACTTTGTTGTTGCATTTTTAACTTTCAAATCGAACGGTGACGGTGTGAATTTTTTTCTCGCGAAACTTTACGGAAGAGTTGCGCGTAAATATATAAAATATTTAAGAAGAAAACTAAAACTAAACTAAAAAATAAACATTTTTACATATAATTAATTGATTGTTAAAATTATAAAAGAATTTGTGAACAGTAAAGATGTGTATATTTTTTATCGCGAGAGCTTATGTGAAAATACACATAATTTA
The DNA here is from genome assembly GCF_014805625.2 of Glossina fuscipes. Lineage (NCBI taxonomy): Eukaryota > Metazoa > Arthropoda > Insecta > Diptera > Glossinidae > Glossina > Glossina fuscipes. Next base: position 10,765,043 of record NW_023998416.1, read on the forward strand.
ATTCAATTCAAAGTGTATGGCATATATAGAGCTTACGCCGCACATATTAATTAAATTCAAATAATTAAAATTTAAAACAAATATTATATTAATTAGATCCGTAAATCGTGGATATAGATTGAAAAAACGGTTGTCTTTAGAGGTGTGCGGTAACGCATTATTCAACGATATATATATAAATGCTATATTAAAGAAATAAATCTTTCAAAAGAAAATAAACAAATAAAATATTATGCAGTTTGATGGGAAATGAAAAAAGTTCGAGTGGATTGAAAGCAAGGAAAGCGAAAACGAATTTTAATACTTTGCAAATTTTGTGTAAAAATGTGTTGCTCTTTGTGTTGATGCTTATGCTGCACTTGTAAATGCTTCATAGATCAAAGTGAATTTCTAACAGAAATCTTTCTGAGGGTGCAAGCGTGCAAATTAACTATAAAATTTTCCAAGGCCACAAAAAATTTGGCGGCATTTTGAAAATAGTATATAAGTAAAAAATTCCATGAAAAAGATTAATAAAGATACAGATACCTGGGTATAAAGTGATCACAAATTTTGATAAAAAAAATTTAAAAAAAAAAAGGAAAATATATTTGTAGCATAACTCAAATATGTCGAAAATGTTTAATAATAATAATAATTTCTAAAGTGAAAAATATATATCAAATTTCACTACAACTTCTTCTCTGAAGTCAAAAATCCTATTATCCCCGGTCCTATTTTGTCTGAGATTATGGAGGACGAATTACGTTGCCCTACGTGCAAGCAGCTTTTTGCAAATCCAGTATTGTTGCCCTGCTTTCATGCTTTGTGCTTGGGTTGTGCTTTGGATATACAGACCCCTTATACGCCGGGTGCAATTTTAGCTTCGGTTACAGGCGGTTCTTCGCTAATTGGCAACATAAATGGTTGCACCATACACAGTGTAGCCGCTACTATACATCCTCATCCTCCAGGGGCTCATACGCACGCACATACCCATCCTCATCCTTCGACTAGACATTCGTCGAATAGTTCAGCTGCTAGTACTGCCAGTTCCGCCACAGGTTCCGAATCAGTTACATCCGATCAAGATCAGTCGGATAAGGTGAGCATCCTAAGTGAAGCTGATTCCGGAGTTTGTTGCTCTAATACTTCACGACCAGTATCGTATGCTGGTCCTCCACATTTGCAAGGCTTATTGCCAGGGGCGGCATCGGGACCGCCAGGCGCTGCTTACAGCCTAACTTGTCCACTTTGCCGTAAAATTGTATTCTTCGACGAGGGCGGTGTACGTAACTTACCGCCCTATCGTGCTATGGAATCCATAGTAGATCGTTTTTGTGCCCGTGAGGCATTACGTTGTCAAATGTGTGAAACCGATCCAAAAGTAGCATCACTGGTTTGCGAGCAATGCGAGATACGTTATTGTGACGCATGTCGTGAATTATGCCATCCGGCCAGAGGACCTTTGGCTAAGCATACATTAGTGAAGCCAAAAGGAGCCGCTCAACAACGCGAATCGGTATGCGGCGAACATGAGGAATTATTGTCAATGTATTGTTTGACTTGCAAAATACCTGCTTGTGCTGAATGCATTAACGATCAGCGTCACCCTCAACATGAGGTGCAGCCTATCACAACTACTTGTAAGGCACAAAAGGTGAGTCAATGCATATTGAAGAGATAAAAGTATTTTATTTGGAAATTTATCTTATGTTTGTATGTGCAATCAAAACACATCAGTTGATGAAATCATTTTTTTTACGAAGAAATAAAAATGAAAATTTTTAAGAATTAATTTTTTTTTTATTTATTTTTTTTTTAATACGGTTAATAAAATTTGCAAATGCGTTAACAAAAGTATTCAGCGTATGCAGAGTGATTGTTTGAGTTTGTAAAGCCTGAACCTAAAAAATATTTAAACATGAACTCTTTTTTTTCTCTAATGACGACTCTTTGCCGACACACATTGTATTTCTTACACCGAATCCTATTTCGACCTAGACTAGTCATTATATTATTTAAATTTGTTTGTTTATATTGAAAATATAATAAAATATTCGCCTGAATATCCGATTAGGCAAAGGATCGCGACTAACAACTCAATTGGCTTGGATTCAAATTTTAAGTGTGGCAGTGTTTTTCAATAAAGCCTAGCGCTTTAAGACTTTAGTGCCAGAGTTCACTTCTCTGGCCAAGTTAGATATAATGATAATAGTAATGATAAAATATATGCATACATAAGGTCTACCGGAAAGTTCAATACGTTTCGAGACGTAAGCGCATGTTTACTTGACGAATGCTCGGCTCTCTGGTTTTATCGCTTAATGTATACCTACTGAGGTTGTAGATTGACAAACAAAGTCGGTTCACTTTAGTCTTAAGTGCGAAGCGATAGTGTGCCCATAGGTACTAATAAAGTTTATTTGTGCCACTGTACTCTACGCGAACTGCAACAAGAAAGGAATGATACAGAAGCATGTTGAAATTTATTCAGAACGCTTGGTGAAGGTACAGGTACGACATGCAGAAGATGGTTCGAAAAACTGAAGCAGATGATTTCCATTTTTCTCATAAGCTATGTTCTGGGCGACTATGTTTTATCGACGACGATGTTGTTAAGCAAAATTATTTTCTGACAATATCGGAGATCGGAGAAAGGTTTAATTCAGCTCAGCAAACCGGAAGATAGTATTAGTGATTTGTGCTTTTTCTTATTGCAAAAACGGACAGAACTTTCTTATATTTATATTCTATATATTATAGTTGAAGTTATTGTATCATTATTGAGACGTTCTACATTCAGAAGACTAGAAATCTAATCACATAATTGATTTTAATATTCACTGACATTGTGCTGAATAATTTTTAATTTATTATAATTTTTACAAAGTTTTGCATCTCGAGAGTGCCTTTCTTCTAGTCGTTCGATGAGGTTGAAAAGTATTTTGATTTCCATTTTTTCTGCCCATACTTTCGCATAATAGCATCAAAGAATGTGGCTTTGATTGTGATCGTTAGAACAAAATCGAACAAAGGGATTTTCTAGGTTCCTGCAAGCCTGCAGACAGGCTTGACAAAGCCGGTAGGCTGTTTTAATCTTACTCTGTAGAATGGACATAAAAGCAAAAGATTTTGAAAATTCTTTCTCCTATTTTAATATTTATATATAAATTTTTTTTTATTGAATTTATTTTCTAAAACTTAATAATAAATCTTCAGGAAAGAGAAAAAAAAAACGTTAGTTCTCTTTTATGGAACTCTAGACTCAAAGGAATTCTTTTTCTTCCTTGTAAAAAAAAAAAAAAAATTTCCAAAAAATTGAATTAAGGAGAAAAAAGAAAGAGAAAGAGTGACTACTCCATAAACATAAAATGTAAAGAAACGGCAAACAATGTAAGAAGTAATAATAAATAAACACGAGACACAAATCCATGCATACAAGCACAAAAATAAAATAAACAAACATATACAGTTACGTATGAATGCGAGTGTGTATGTAAACATGACACCAAATGGCAAAAGTAAAAATAAAAAACTCTTTTGAAAATTGAACGAACAGGAAAGCAAACAAAAAAAGAAATAAAAATAAACAGAAGAAATCTATTCATCCAAAGTATTAAAGAAGAACGCACCCGTCTTACCATACGTACATATACGGACTGTTCAATATGTACGTACATTTTACACCTATTTATGTATATGTGAGGAAAAATTTTCATATATATGTAATATATAGATATATACGTAAGTTGGCAGGGATGAAACTCCTTAGATTTTATTATCCATAGTTTTACATTAAGTGCAAGGAGAAGTAATAACTCGGGAACTTCCTTGACAAGCTTTAAGACCGTAGAAGTTGTAAGACTAAAATGAAGTAGAAGAAGAAGAAGAAAAGCAAAATCTTAATCGAATTCTCTAAAGTTGTGTTTACAACCGAGCCTTTATTCTAAAGATTTTTTACGACACATACAAAATGTTGGGAAATCTTTACGAACAAAAAAAAAAAAAAAAAAGCCAGTGAACTGAATATAAATAGTAAAATTTTTTTCTGCTTGTGCTTTGGATGGTGTGTGCTGTAAAAGAAATTTATTACTATCAAACTGTCAAAGTTGAAGCTGGACGCATTACTTTTATGTAAATTATGGCATTACTTGGCTTAGAATATAAAAGATGAATGTTTTTCTCATTTATTGCTACTATTTAAGGAAACAAAAGTGAAACTTGTCTCACTTTTTCGCATATCCCACGGTTACCTTTTTCTGGTAGCATACTCGAATACAAATGAAAAAAAAATAACGACAATACTTATATCCTTCATCACTTGTGACACAGGATATATTAGGTTCGTGTGGACGCACGTAACGTCTAGAAGGGCTTAAGATATACCCACCTTTAATTACGCTGATCGATTTAGAATCATTTTCTGAATCTAAACTTGTTCTAAGCTTGTCTGTCCATCTTTTTTTTTTCAGATGTCGCAATTTTTAAAATATTTTGATGAAATATGGTACACAGAAGTGCTTTGGCCCAACGACGAACGCTGTTCCGACAATGGTTCCGATCGGCGTTAATGTGAAATGTTCTTATATCGAAAAAAATTGCAATATTCAAAACTTTCGCTTTGTAATTGCACTTCGACGTTCTAAAGTGGTATGAAAAATTTGGTTCGACGGGGTACATATTTTAAGTCCCCTTTTATATAACTGTTGAATCGAACGGTAGAAAGGTGTAATTTTTAATATATTAATGGTGAAAATTGGTTCATAATAGTAAATTGACTTCGGCCAATTTTGACTATTTTTTGGACACAACCGCATATATGGATTCTCCTGAACTGTGAATTCTTATCTGCCCAAAAGGTATAATCGCTATCGTTTCAAGTTGAATATTTATTCATGAAAAGTAAATGGAATAAATTTCTATGTTTTGGACCTCACGCCATATGAGATTTCTTAGGAATAAAAACAAATTTAATTTTTATTAATTTATGATGAAAATTGGTCCATAGTAACAATTTAGCAACAAAATGAACAGCATAGTATTTGGATTACATATACCTACCCATTTTTCTTTTGGGCCCCAACACATATAGAGAAAAAGCAAAACCCTATATGAATAGAAAGTATAATTTCTAGGTTTCTATGATGGAAACTCGAAAATAATAAAATTTTTATTAAGTAATTAAGTTTGCGAAATTTAGATCACGCCATTTGATGTTTTGGGAATCCCCCAATGTGCAGGCGGTCATCGAAAGTATGTCTCTGCATTAAGATAATGCGTAACTTACGGTGTATTATTGCCAAAACGAGCGAGTAGCTGTAATAGACGACCTGATGTAGGATAATTAAATGTCAACTTTGCGGACTACAATGTTTTTATTTGTTTTACGCAAATTTTGTGCATAATAAATGGATGGTAGGCGTATATAAAAACTAATTTTTTGTTAATTGATGTGTTAATCAATTTTATTAGACGGCAGCGTGAAAGATTACTACAACATTAGAGTATAGTGACTATAATTATTATATTTAATAATTCATGTACAACTTACTCCTATTTTAATGCCACCTCTTGTTTACATTTCATTCCATGGTTTTCGCGAGTTAATTATCTTGTTTAAGGCCAAAATTGATATTGAGGAGTTTGCTCCAGAATATGGAATTTGATATAGTGACAGAAACGATGATAGGCAGGCACAAGCACTAATTTTATGACAGTTTAACGATAAGAATGCCAGGAAAATGCTATTAATATATAATATTTGAAATCACCCTTAAAAATAGGTCCTCTAGGTTCTATTTAGGTTTTTTTTTTTTTTGGATAAATATATCTTACCACGCCGCTGTATTTTTGCTTCGTTTTTTAATATCCAAACGTTTTTCTTATTAGAGATATCATAAAGAATGCGTAAGAAGCTGAAAGTGTTTATTTATTTATTTATTTATTTTATGAGAATTTCATGGGAACACTATATCTTAAAAAATAATAAGAAAAAAAAAATAGATTGGTTTCTCTTATGATTAATGACTAGTCGAAAGAAGAAGAAGAAGCAACCTATATAGTCCTAAATATTGCATTATAAAGCATTGACAGATTGCATGCACAGCATATCATAGGATAGAAAGTTCGCAAGCGAACACGCAGGCACACATAACTAGATCAATCGTAAAATTAGTCAAGTTAAAGGCGGCGAAAGTCTTCAAGCTGTACACCTAGCTGTACACGATCGGTTATATTATGCTAGAAATAAAATACCTAAACGCAACTGATTTAAAAAAAAAAAGTTGCAAATTAAGCTGAAAGAAAAGTATATCTCATGATGTTATAAAAAAAACCGATTTTTTAAAAGCTACTTTGTTAATGAAATTTCTTATTAGTGTTCCATAAGTTGGCTGAAAGTTTTTAAATGTTTCTGCAACAAGAAACATTACATAACACTAACGATGAGAATTTGCTTGTTAACATTCTCTCAAGTGGAAGTTATACACAATACCCCTATTATGCACGGTATGTTAAATTTCAAGAATAGAAATGCGATGAGAAAATATTGATGTGAAAAATAATATTTTTAGACTTCTCTGACTCTGCGTTTGTTTGCGATTACAACTTTTACTGCCCATAACGTCCATAAAAAAGAAAACCAAGAACTTTTTGTCGAAGAATTTACTTTGATTCTAAAAATATTTGCTTGGAAGTCCCTGTGTCATCTTCGAAAGACAGCTTAATCAGCCTAAGATTTAGCTGGCTTTGGGTCAGATCCCTGCGCCACAGTCGATAGACAGCTTAATCAGCCTAAGAGTTGGCTGACCCTGGATCAGTAAAAAAGGACAGATACATATAATTCCTTGTGACGTGCTACCAACTATGTATGAAAAATATTATTGTAAATATCTTATAGTAATCGTTTTTTTTTTCTTTTTCTAATTACATTTAATTATCTTTGTTTTATTTTGTTATCAAGCACCGCGCATTTCGATAAAAGTCTAAAAATAGATAGATAGACGGTATAATAAGATAATAATAGAATATAAGGTTTAAGGTCTGGGTGGTGTAAGAAAATTCGTTCTCAGCTGTTTACTGCTGCCGCCTTCCTTTTTCTATATATGGTTCAACTTTGGTAAAAGTCTTCCGTTTTCGTAAATACATTAAAAAAGTGCTAAGCATTTATAAAAATTCATATTTTTTGACTTTTTTTTTCTAACTTTGGAAGTTTTCTTCCAACGTTTTATAAATTTTTTCATGCATGTAAAACTTTTTAAATTTGTATAAATGTATATATATACACATAAAAGTGTGTGTGTGTGTGTGTGTGTGCGTGTGTTAACACTTGACGTGTCTATGCAGTCGTATTTATCTCTCACTTTTTAACATTTCTCTGTTTAAATTACTTGTTGTTGTAGTAGTTGTGAAAAGTTCTCTTTTATGGCTTACACCATCGCATGCGGTATAGAGTATAATAAGTTTGTGTCGATAAAATTAACATCCAAAGGAAGGCGGAATTAATATCTAAATGCTGATCCATCTTTTAGTACACTTGAAGAATCAAAATCATTTTTTGTATTGATTTAAGCTTGTCTGTCCATACGGAGATCTATTTAGGTGTTTTTACGTTCAAGTTAAAAATGACGGGGACATTTTCGCGAAATTTGATATACTAACATATTTTTGCCCAAGCACGAGGCTCATTGGACTAGATCGGACTATCGCGACCATTTGACATTGTATTTTGAAAAAAGATTGGAATTTTTAAATTTCTCCGAGAAAAGTCGCTGAGTGTGAGACTGATGTGAAAAATGTGGATTGAATGGAACCCGATCTCACTCTCTCTCTCTCCCATGTGAACGCCCTTGCGACAATTAAGCCTTTATATGGCAGAAAAGCGTAACGCTTAGCACTTTATGGTGAAAGTTAGTCCCCGACAGCGATATGATACAAAAATGAAATGAATAAAATGTCAAGCACTTAATTTTTCCGACCTTATGTGGGGATTGCCATAAAAAGTAAATTTTTGACAACAGGGCTCTATGTTTAATATTTTATAATGAAAGTAGGTTCATAATAGTAATTTGACATAAAAATGAACTGTGTAAATTTAGACTATCTAGATTTATTTTGCTTTCCTACTCTACGCATGGATCTTTCTGAATTGTAGGTCCTTTTATGATAGCAATAAAGACCTTTTAGTACCTAGTGATGAACATTAATAAGAAACGGGGCAGTATAATCAATTTTGGGAAAATTTAGAATATGTCAAGTTTGGATGCAAATAAGGGGTTCTTTGAAAAGTGGCCCTTTACCTTAACATCTTCATTTTTATGCACGACTATATTGGCTTCAACGTACAAATCGTTTGACTCTATTCGTTGCCGATGCGGTCGAAATAAAGACTTTCGCAAAGACAACTTTTTGACAATTGGAATTCCAGCATAGCTTCCGCTTGACTACATAGGACAACTTTCCATCTAACGAAGTGAGAGAGGTTACATCTTATACAGCTAAGCTTTATGGCTAAACGCTGTGAACAATTTTGAGTAGGACAGCTACGAGGCTGCCACTCAGGGACTCTGCATTAAAACGTAGAGAAGCGTCAACGTCGTTCCACCTCATTGCTTAACTTCTTGGCTATGTACTCAATACTTTTCTTACACTTAGTTTTTCCGTGTTTTCTTGCCAAGGAACATTATAAAATATGTAACCCAGCTTGAATTTATCCACAAGACGTACAATTTTTCGCTTATCGAAATGATTTTAAAACGATCAAATATCCAAAGATTAAAATTAAAAATTTGTGCATAAGCTTAAGAAAAGAAAATGCGAATTAGGACGTCTTCACCACATACAGACATCTATGCTGCTATTTCAGTAAATAGCCTCGTTGGCATATTCAAGACTTAGGTGCAAAGTGTTTCATGTCCATGCTAACGACTGAACTATCGAAATGATTTATGGAAATTTTAGGTATGCGGTACTTAACGGCTTTTTGTAAGTGCTTATCCGAATAAATATGAAAAGTTTTATTGGGATCATTTATTATTTTGTTTAGAGTAAGGAGGGCGTAGGTCATCAGGAAAATCATGCTATCTAATGAAACTTATAATAACAATATTAATGCTCCATTTTCTTTCAGTTGAAAATATGCCTACGTTTATGTATATATGCTTATATGGCCCATTGGATTGCTAATGACATATTTCATACGCGTTACAAAATTTATGCAAGCTTTAGACCCTTATGTAAATGAATAAATTAACGAATATTCCTACGCGCACATAAAAACGTTTATACTTGCAAATGCATATGTATATGAGAAAAGTCGTCTTGCATTTATACATATTGTGTTCTGTTTTAAAAGCCATCGAGAAAGTGTGTTTTAAACTCAGTTCAGTTATATGGTAGATGTGAAAGTATGTGCTATTAAAATCCCAAAAAATTTTATATAGCCTTGACCGGAATAGGATTCTGCTTATAATACATTCTATAGAAATGCAAGTATGCAAGAAATTAAGCGCGAAAATTTCCCGGCGACGATTTCTAGCTATATAGCATAAGTGGTTTTAGTCATTCATTTATTAGGGGCTGCAGAAACTACAGCAAATTATATACAGTTTCGGCGGAGACTGCAGTCCAGATGATTCTTTTTGTGATTTAGGTCAAAGTGGCTTTCTGTGACAACTGCAGGTATGAAAAATATGCTTCTTGGAAATTTCAATCCAATTATTGCCTTACGCAGCATAGTGGCACATGCCTTACTTGACACATTTAACAGTGTAAAAAGTGTAACTACTATGGAAATCTCTCGCGATTTTGGGATGTAAGTAGAGCTACCATGAAATGCCCCCAAGGCTCGTTCCCATCTAGCATAGTCGGGGCTGCTTACACGCTTGGTATGTTTCAATTATAATGAAATTAGTACTATAAGCAGTGCATAATGACACTTCCACGCAGTCTTAGATTACCCGCGTTACCATATTTCCCCATAGCCCATGTCGTACCACGATCTCACCTCAGTGATGACTTCTTAAGTCCCTTAGTGCTGACCTTGGTAATTCCTCTAACGTCCTTTACAGTGTAATTATATGAAAAGGAAGCCTTCCGTCGTGGCTAACACACAATTCCAAATCTAAGTGAGCGTAATATGTCGCAAATGGAATGAGAAAATCAGCATACTCTCATCCTTTGAAGGCGTGTATAAAAATAGAGTAAATAGTAAAATATGTAAAATGATTTTCTTTTCAAAATGCATGCACGAAGTTATGAGGATAGCACTTAACATCTACGAATATAAACACACGCTTGGGTAATTATATCATAAAACATTTACGACTTTTTGAAAGGATAAACATTTCTTTTTTTTTTCTTTCTTTTATTATACATGGAACGAACGAAATACAATAAAAAGGAAAAATATGCTCAGCAGCGAACAGGTCGTTTAGGTTTATAGTGAAACGTTAACAATTGCTGAAAAACATGCAAAATAAGCATAAATTCACCGCACCAAGCTATTAACAACATATGTGTGTATGCATTGTGGCATTATAAGTATTATCACTATGCAATGCTTAAACATTGAAATGAATGATTTAACGAAGACTGCACCATATGATAAGAAGCTTAAATTAAAACGAGAAAGTGAGAAATTATATGATTGGCTTACGACGAAATTTTAAATACCTATCACTTATTGCTTTCATTTTCATTTAAATGCAATGAAATATTCTAAGCATATCCGCCTGAGTGGCCAAGTAGGCAAGACTCTCGACTAGCAACCCAATGGTCGTGGGTTCAAATCTCAAGGGCGGTAGAGTTTTCAATAAAGCCGAAAGACTTCGATGTTAGTGCTTTAAGACTTTAGTCTTAGGATTTACTCTCTGGCTAAATTTATAATAATAATAGTCTAAGCATAACAGATAGTAGATAGTAGGTAACTTAAGGTCGGTGTGAGCAGAGGCTTCCTTAGTCGCAACTATATATCGACAGCTTAAAGTTATTGGTGAAGAAAAACACGAACTAGTTAAAATCAAACGGTTAACCTAAAGACGTGCGCTAAGCTAATTGAAAAATTTCTGAAAAAAAGAAACTTGGAAATGAATGAATCTTGAAGTTTCATAATTTTGTGCGAACATGTGCGAAGGGAAACAAGAACATAAGAAGAAGAAAATGCCATATTCACATAGTTGGTAGAATAATTTGGTTGTTGAAAATAATTTTTACAAATTTTTTAAATATTTGTTTGTGAATTGATCTGATGACCTCCGTTTTACTAGTACGACACTTTAAGCAATTGAGTTAATGGGCCTTTTCTACTCATCTCAGTAAATCATTTGTTGTTAATGCGCTGACTTGCAGAATGAGACGAATAATAAATACATGTCAAGGAAACAACAAATACTGATCAATGCACATAGTTGTAATCAGATCGGCGGTGCGTTAAAAAGTGGAAAGCATAGCCAAAACAAAGGAAAATAAGAAAGAGTTTACTACGAACTCAAGACACCCTTGGACAAAAGTGACAAGTCAGAAAATGTGATGAAGAACGCAATCAAATGGACAGGATCCCTCTTAAGTATATACATAAATATTTTGCAGAATAAATGTAAGATGTGCGAAGAGGGCCGAATGCAGTACAAAGGAATAACAAGGCTGCATTCGAATCTTTTTATCTAGCATCTTTATCTTGAAAACCGGTAAAAAAACCTAAATTTTGGGTGGGCGTGGTTGATTTGTTCCTTTATTTTTAGAATATACGTGGAATTCTTGGTCGTTGTGCCGTAGTTTCTGACCAATGAGCGATAAACCTACAAAGCAAGAATGTTATCAGTTTGCGCTACACTGTAGGCGTGTGCATTTTCAATACCAATCTATATGCATGCACTTGCAGTGCTTCTGCCATATTTGTCATCGATATATTAAATTTTGTGACTAAAGACTGCTTACCACAGATATTACGTAAATGGACAGACGGACACATGTAGATGCCTTGTAGCCTGTTTGAGGCTGCTGGCTAGCTACGGTACCTACAAACTTTCAAGAGAGTTTGAAAGTACATGCCTACAAGGCCCGCGTGACTATACAATAAAGGCTTGTTATTCACCTACACCTATTCACGTACACCTTTTATTTTGAAAATAGTAAAAATCAGCCACATTCCTTTCGTTATTTTTAGCCGATGATGAGTGCAAAAGATTCGGTTATGATCGAACATAATTTTTTTACTTGTTTAGAATTTTTTTTTCTTTTACGCAATGCCAAAATTCGAGAAATCCAATTATTTCTCTTGTGTTAAGCAATAATTTTTGGCAATTGGACTCATATTCTATAACCATTTGTTTGTGAAACGTTTTTTCACCTTTCATTTGTATAAAATTATAATTACTAACTATTAAAAATGAGGGAATAAAATAAATTTATTTTGAATTATGTTATGGTTAGAAAAATTACCCTGAAACTATTTAAATTTATATTAAACTATCCGTAATAGTTGTTTGATTTGATTTCTTTTCAAGGATTATTTTGCCCTAAAGCATTTTATTTAATCATTTAATAATATTTTTATATAAAGTTTACAATATTACCATCATTACATACACGCCCAAATACACACGACATTATTGCTGTTAGTCGTCTATAATGCCATTTAATTTATTTAAAACGTATTTTATAGGGAAACTAATGGAATTTTAGTTAAAAAAAGGAAAGCATTAAAAACCGTTGGAAAAAATATTAAATAATTTCATAGTGTGAATACAACATCCGCACGTCTATGTACGTAGAATATGTTTTTTTTTTTGGTTTTTATTTATTTAATTAATATTAAATGTACAAATATTTGTAGCAGACAGTTTATTAAATATTTAAAGTTTACATCCAATGTAAGGGTATATCGAGTTTTTCAAAAAGCAGTAATATATGAAAAAATGAAACGTACGTGTTCTTCAGCAACTTAAATCCATATAGACGTTGTTTTCCGCCTATTCGCCTAAAATCGCGATTAGGTTCTGATTATTTTCTTTCGATGTTTCGATTACGGTCAACTCGACTGAACCTGAAAAGTTAAGTTCAAGTTCATCTGCATCCTTTTGGACCGCGATTATTATTTATCCTATATATATATATATAATCTTCCTGTTATACAATATGTATGCTTATGAACATGTCTAAGTACCTTATGACTAACTTTGGTATTAGTTTGTGCTTCATTTCCAAGTTTTGCTCCATCATCAGTTATATTTAACAATAAGTTCTTTACACTTGCATAGTACGTTATGCTTACAACACTGCCTCTCAAAGTTTCGATTTGAGCTGCGTATAATTTTTTCCTCTCCCTCTCTCTCCATCTGCTTTCTTTTTAAATGCAATTTTTTTTTAAGCTTTTTTTCCTATTTTTTCTTTTTTTTTTCTGGTAATTGTTTAGTCATTGCGGGCTTTAATTTGCGGTTTGTTAGCGGGACCGAGCAGAGTTTAATATATATATATATAAAAAAGGGCGAAATATGGTTTTATTGCTTTGCTGCTTTAAATTTAATTAACAGTTGAATATGCTGTAATTGTTTTCAGGAATAAATTAATTCCAGTGATTTGTCACAATTAGGAGTTTTTTTTTCTCTATGAGAAAGTAAACCATTAAAAAATGTTAAACAAAATTTTTGCGTTTTTTATTTGAACTTTACATTTTTTATGGTCTGAAAAAGCCTTTTACCTTGCGTAGAGTATGTTTAATCAATTACTTATAAATGAGTGCTTCTCTCACTAAATTATGGGCAAATAATTAAATAAAATACAAACAATGCTTAGGACAAAAACAAAATGTATTTTAGATTAAAAAAACGTATATAACATTATTTTTGTTTTCTTCCTTTCCCTATTATTTACTCGTGTGAATACTTTTATCTCGATGTATTAAATTACTATTCGCAAATAGAAATCAACGAAGTGAAAATAATTATGAAATTTGAAAAGTACATACATAAAAAATGTCGGCGAAGGGCATTGGAAAAAGCACTTCTTTTAAAAAATCATTTTATTGGTTTTTCGACTCATGGTATTGGAAAATATTCTTAAACAATGTGTGTCTCTAAGTAAATTTGAATATGTCCCTCGGTCCATTCATAAGCATGCATTTCTGCTGTTGAAATGATAATGATTACAAAGTCTTGGAATATGTGCTCGTAGCTAATGTTCAGTTCTATTAGAAAATGGAGGCAATCCCTTCACGATCGTACTAACAATAGACATAATAAGTTGTAACTTAGAGCCTATAAGAGATCTTGATTTAGAAATATATTTAAATGCCCACTAAAAGATAAATGAGAGAACGGTCTCAAGTTCCTAATGAAAGATTAATCAATTATAGTGCATTGGTTCACCAATGCATATGCCGCAACAGACCTCTAACATCTCTGAAAGCTAATTTTCTACTTTTTTTTTTTAATCACATGGTCTTCCAGTATCGGCTCAACTTTGAGTAAATCACTTGAAGTAAGAAAACTATATTAGATCAAAACCGATTTCCTTATACCTACCAGTTTCATCCTAAACAGACCACAAGAAAAGGAGAAACTAAACTTCCGCACTCTATGAAAGTGGGTGGGCGAGGCAAACTTCTTCCACCTCTGTGGAATATATGTGGAAAGTCATGTGGTAATGAATAATGAGCGAAAACCTCAGAAATCTTCTTAGTTTGTGTTGCGTTGTAGACGCGTGCTTTGTTCGACGTCATGCATTTCCTATACCGATCTGTGTGTAACGACTTTCAATCTTTTTGCCAAATTTGAAGATAAGATCTTCATTGTCGCGAATGGGATGGGATGTTGGGCAGCGACCTTACATAGATGGGCAGGCCGACTGATGGACAGCGGAGCAGACAGCCACGATGGATAACGAATTTGATACTGGGAAGTTTCCTTTTGGGCATTGCAAAGATTTCGACAAATGAATTACATTTCGATACACTATAATGCTAGGTGGTTACAGCCAGATAGTATAGAGTCATCCATTGAATTTATACGGAGATTTTAATAGATTTATCTGCTGTATTTTGCTTGGTGAGCAAAGTTGTTTTTAGTTTATTGAGTACTGCAGGTGGGTCCTTAAACCGTTCTTGCTTGAATGTTCACCATGGACGTTACGCATATGAAAAGACTGGCATGCCTAAGTCGATTCAATATTTGATGCTCGTAAGTAATATCTGTATATGTTTTGTGGAGTCTCTAAAACTTCCCTTTGGGTATTGCAAACGTGTTGATTAAACGAATACACCTTCACCATTCTGTGGTGGGTATAAAAAAATGACAAATAATCAAAAAATTTCACATAAAACTAATAACATCATCTCCGAAGAGCATATGAATATTCAACTTTAAGGCTTTTTAACGTTTTAATAAAATTAATTTCTCATGCAAACTGTACAAAGTTGAATGAATACTTCGTACACTCTGGGCGACCGATGTATAAAACTGAATAAAAAAAAAGTAATCATTAGTGTAAATTGCTTTTATTAAACGATCTTGATGACAGTTGGTATTTTTCGTAAAAACATTGATATATGTAACAAAAGAGAAAAGAGGGGGAAAAAAAAACTTAATTTGGAAATTTATGACACCTTACGCTCACAAAGGCATTCATAAAAACGATGGGGTGTTAATTGTGAGTATGCCAGCAACATCGGGCAACCGAAAAACTGAAACTGAAATGAAATGGGAAAAGATCACAAAAGTTGATGCCGCCTTTTAGCGAAACGTTATTGTCGGGTTGCGCGTGCCCTAACTGCAAAACATTCATTATAACCACCACTAAAAACCCGTTGAACATATGGTGACAACATGAACATATTTTTAAAGGAAGCAAATAAAGAAATTAAAATTTTTTAAAAAGAAGAATTTTACCCAATAAAAAGTTTGCTTCTTTTACGACCCAATAAACACAATTAAGGAAGTATTTAAAAGTGTTTTGTAAACGACTACATTTTTGTAAGAAAAAGATATAAATTAAAATATTTTTCATTTACGATATTTTTATGCATCATTTATTTACTCGACATATCATACTAAAGAGACTCAATATTTTGAATTGTTTATGATCACTAGTTATGCTAAATTAATTTTTCATAACATTTTTAACGAAACCGTTATGTGCGAGAGAAAGGTTCCCAGTGATTGGCCATAGCCGTAAAAGGTTCCAAGTGATTGGCCATAGAGTTTGCTCACTGTAAGTACAAGCAAAAGGAACTGTTCGCTCACCATCTCAACGTTATGTGCTCTAGCAAAGCTAGGGAAAACAGTTTTAGCACCGTGTACTTTGCCGTTCCATCGTACAGCTTGTTGTTCAGGTGATCAACAAAAAACTACTGTTAATATTAAAAGAATTGCTTTGCCATGATATGTTCAGAAAGAGAAACTACCGTTTGGTTCTAAAAGTAAGGAGTGGGCGTAATCATTGTTGGATGTGGATCCACTTCAAAAACTGTAAATATAAATTAAAGATCGCCTCATACGGTGAAGTGATATTTGAGATAGAGCGGTTGAAATTTTACAACTCGGCTTTTTTTTTTTGTGCAGTTGTGACATTTTGTTAGGTCTATAGATTTTTTACAACTAAGCCCTTTACTTTGAGCAGAAATACTGATAGATTAGTAACCCTATGCTCTCGCCAAGCAATGGTGAAATCTGTCTCGTTATCTTCTTGTGCTTTTTTGATATTCTGACCGTTAAGAACAATCGTAGAGATTTAAAAAACATGAGCTTCTTATGATCTGGTCCTCAAGACGTCATTGAGCGTTTTTATTATAATGGTAGAGTCTAATACGACAGTAGTAAAGGGGAAGTTTCTAAATTTTGAAGGAAAATACGCGACCGCTGTACCGCGTTGTATCTGAACCGTGTTGTCCGAAAACTTTTATTTTATTTATTTATTCAAGCTAGGATAATATAATATGAATTTAAATATTATGTAAATCAAGGTAATGTGTATCATGTTGTATCGAGATTTACTTTGAAGACGAGCGAGATTTTGAAATAAGACAAATCAAGGAAATGGCGCTTATGTTTTATAGAAAGCCAGTCTTAAGTTGTAAAAATATATAATAACTGAAGCTTTATTCCAAAGGTACATATAAATGAAAATGTCGTGAATGAGGTCAAGTCTTTATAAAAAAAGCATAATATATTCAAGCTTATGAAAAAATACAAAAGTTAAAGTTATATCTTCTTTAAAAATTACAATTAATCTGTTGAATCTATATTTTTCTTAAAACTTCTCTTATTAATGTCAGAGTAGAAATAAAAGCAAAAAAAACTCGAAAGAAACTTCTACAGAATACATATTCAATTTTTAAAAAACGTGTTATATTAAAACCGTGTTAAGTTAATCGCAAATTTTGTACCATGCTTCCGTGAAGAAGCCATGTTTGACAAGTACCGTGTTATACAAGGGACGCCTACATTAAAGCAGACAGTAGAGAAAATGGGAAAAAAATTATTACAATATTTTTGTGAAGACAAGATCTATAAACAAAATTTAATTTTTTTTTATTAATTTATTGATTAATCAATTTCATAAGATTGAACCGTAAAGGATTGCTAAAACGTTAGAACAGAGATATTTATTAATTAATATATTAATAATCTAGCAGATGCCATCGTCAGAATAGATCTGCAGTATGCCAGAAGAAGATTGTTCGGTTTCGGACGACTTTTTCTTCCTTAAAGCCACGATTTTGATTAGCAAAGCAAAAAATGATGTCTTTGAGTTGAAAGCGAGAAAAAGAGTTCACAGATCATCTTTATTTTTAGCTGACGAGAAATTTCAAAAAAAAAGTTAAAATCCTATTCACAGAAGAAATCAAAAAATTTCAATCTTAACGATGGTGGTAACCATGAAAACTATGATTGTCACGTCGCAACACATACTAAGGTATATTTAAACCAAAAAAAAAGTGCATGAAAGACCACTCGGCTAGCAATCGATTGTTACTTTAAAGCAGAGTATGAAAAAACAAAAAAAAAAAAATAAGACAAATTCATCTGTGTGAGTATTTTTGGCCACAATACAAACAGGTAGAATACTCGTTCTGCAGGAGAAATCAAAATAGTAAGAATTGTTGGCGATGGCTTAAGAAACATTTTTTTCTTAACGCTCTCGGCACAGCACTGTAGATGTATACAATACAACCGGCGTCGAGAAAAACTAGCTTTTAATGTTTGCTATGCCGCATTGTTGAAAAACTTAAATGACGAAACTCATACCAGAATGCAGCCTACTGCGAAAAGTGATTTTTCATCAAGACAGCTGTTTCCGCAGTGAGGTAAAATTCAAGCTTAAGTAGCAAAAGCTTTCCTTTAAAAATATAACAAAGCCATGTTACAATCGTAGTATGCCGGTGAAAAAGATTTTACATAGAATGAGAGGAGATTTTGAAAGCATAGCACGCCCAACTTAAGAGGTATCCCATGCTTTGTATTGTATGAAAGTATTGTCGGTTCTTGGTACCTTCTATCTTTATGTTTCGCGCTTTATATGGTATAGAGGTATATAAGTTTGCTTGGTTTCCTTCCTTGCTTTTTCAGCTTTTTCTGCATTTTTGAGCTGACAGTTAAGTTCTTTTCAAAGACAAGTTCTGTTTGCTCACTACCAGGCATATCAACATGAAACCGGCAGTTTTGCGTAGCAAGCACAGCTTTATTGTATAAAAATGATAATAAATATTATATTCGATGTATTGCTCTTCGTTACCTATATATATTTCGTCCACCCGTATGCCAAGTTGCGGAAACTACGCCTTAAAAATATGACCTCTTTTCCGTGGATAGCTCATCTTCGTACAAAACGCTGCTTAACAAGTTCTTGATTCATCGATGCAAGCAAATAGTAAGGTTTTATGTCTCGTGGGTAATATGAATGGGCTGGCACTTCTTTGTTAAATGTTTCCAACGTGGCGCGGACCGGTTTTGAAATATGGATTAGTGGCCGGAAGGCGTATAAAAGAGCGGTCTTATGGTGCTTTTTTCATTTTTTGGCCACTGGAACTGCCAAATTAATTCATTCTTGTTAACGGCGTTTGGTGTAAGCCGCCTCACCAGAATTTAGCAAACGCCCCATCTTTGACCCACCAGAGCATCGTGCTCCTCTTAAAACGTTTCGGTCTTGCAATCGATGTGAATGGTATTTCTGGATTTACCTCTCTCCCTCTCTCTCTGAGGAGTGATACAAAACAAAAACGATTTTCCTTTGTGTCGTTCGAGGAAAAGACAATGCTATCAGCGAATGCTCGTTTTTGTGATGCGGTTCGAGACTAATTACAGTAACAGTTCGAACTATCTTTGAGAAAAATCCGTTTCCATATTTATGTGCCTTCTAGGTTATCAGATCAGTCTATCAAACATGCTTCAATACATTAAAATTTACTTAGTACCGACCGAACCGACCTACGTTAAGTTAGCAGATCATGCGTTTTTTTCCCTTGCCTATGTTTAAGTTATTTGCTGCATGTCTGTACATGTAATAATGTATTAAAAATGAAACCTTCGGTGAAGGGTTAAAAAAAAGCAAGCAAATATGAAAATCTAATAGCTCTTCTTCACTTGCCTCTTCTAAAATTTTAAGCAAGCAAATTATGTGAAAAGCATTGTTTGAATTCCCCTGTCAAAGTTAACGTTTTATTATGCTACAAAATGCCACAATATACTATATTCTGTCGATTGTCAATCAATGTGTCATTTGTTTAATGAAATTCCGAAATTGTATCTGGTATATGATGCTATATTGCATATGATAATCCGTTAAGCGAAAGCAGCCACCAGTGAAGACAAACACAGTAAATTAATGCATTAAGCTATCGGCCTGATTGCCTCAAGGGATATATCCATAAAGTTTGGCTAAATTATTTAACTACAACGGCAAAGAGATGGCGAAACGTGAGAGACGTAGAAGAATCTTGTTTCCTTTTAACCTAACACGTTTAGGTTATTGACAGGTTTTCAAAACTTGACAAATTAATATAAGGTTGGTCGGTGAGTGCGCAAACGAAGTGAAATATTTAATGTTTGAAAATTATCAAAATTAAATTGGGTTTATCTACCTTTGCTTTTAATCCAATATTATTTTGATATTCACAATCCTTTGAAAGCAGATTTTTTCTTTTTTTTAATTTTTCTAGAAAATTTTGAAAATTCAAAACATTTTTTTTTCTTTGTAGGGACTTTCATAATGATCTTATCTTCTTCTTCTTCTTCTTCTTTTTTATTTTTTGTTTGCTTAATAAGTTATTCAACGGGAAAGCGTGTGCATATAAATGGAAAGGTTGTCAGGATATAACAATTACTTGCTGTTTAGAATTTTGGTTCCTTTGTGCATGGATGGGCTTTGTTTGTTATCTGTAATGAGTTTTTTAATACAATTATCCTTTGTTGGCTCATTTCATTTTCTGTTCATTCCTTGTTAATCATTTTCTGCCTGTTATGCGTTTGTTATCGTTTTTTCTGCGCTACATTGTTAAGGATGATAAAGAAGGGAAGCTAATGCTTTAAAGATAAAATAAATCATGTTTAATGATAACACACGAAAAGAAAAGACATTGAGAATTAATGAGTCGTAGTTTATAAGGACAAATGTTCGCGCGAGATTGAAGTGCTTCTAGAGTACGGTAAAAGACAAGCAAGAAATTTAAAGGTAGGTGCGAAATTTTTTTTATTTTTGCCTCATTTTTATGACATTATCATGAACTAAAAGTAATTTGTTTGTGACATTTGTTATTGAAAAGATTGTAATGAGATATTATTAATGGACAACTTTTTGAAAATATGGGGAAACATAATGAAGGGCAGTTTTCTGGCTTCACTACCTCGAAGAACAAACAGTTTAAAGCACTTTTGTGTGCTTCTTGAAATTCGGGAAATACGTTAAGATTTATTTTTTGATATTATTATTGTCTCAGATTTTATATAGAACTTAAAAGCAATCTGGCACTTAATTGCAAATTTTCTTTTCTAATTACACTATGCTTCTAGCTTCTGATGCAAAAGATTTTAAAGAATTTTTGTACAGGTCTTGTTCGTCAACACCATTTAGACATTTTTACCCACACTGGGTTAACAAATGCTTACTCTTCTGGAGGTTATGCTGTGAGAGCAATAACACATTCGAAACGTGTTGTACTTTGTTGTTTTCTATCGTTTCTATGTTCTAGAAACAACTTCAGTTTGCTAGTTCGGAGACACAACTTTCTCTCTCTCTCTCTCTCTCTTTCCATTCGATATATCTCTTTTCCTTTTTTGGAAAATGTGGCGTCAGGGCGTAAAATACCTTTTATTTGTCCTTGTCTTTATAAACGATGATTAGTTGGTTTCTCGATTTTTGCTGTGATTAATCATCTACTGCTGGGTAAAAAACTTTCCAAGTCGCGATAGTGATTAAACTTTTTGTACCCTAAACTTCTTAAGATGTCGAGATGTATTATGTTTCTACATATATATACAACAACCTAAAGGACATGATATAGACTCACTTCCTATTATACCAATCGATTCAGATAAACTTTCTCTGTATGTTAAAGCGAGTGATATCTAAATAGCGGATTTCTATTGCAGTCAGTTTTCGACCCGCAGCTTAAAAGCTGTCAGTTTCGTCAGTTTGAAATGTGGCGGTAAATGTAAAAACTATGACAAAGGAATCTGTCCATATTTTATTGCATGGTTGCGAGTAAAAATGAAGTTCTTAATCATACATATCACACTTTAATCTACCCTTGCATAAGTGCAGGCTTCAGCAAAGACATGTCACTGGAATTACGAGTTTAACCACTTTAGCAATCCTTCGAAAAGTCAAGCATGACAGAAAATGCTGAAAATGAATTACATTTTTAAAAGTAAGAACAATAAAAATAATAAAAAAAAAGGGATGACATAAACATACGTATTCATCACGATTCTTATTTTATTTATTTATATTCACAAGCAGCAACGTATAAGAACACATACATTGAACAAGAGGATTGCACCTGTATATGCATGTACATAAGTCTAAATTCCCTTGCATGTTTTTAGGGGGCACTGACAATAATATCATACAAACACATGCATAAGACAGCCAAGCAAACGAACAAACAAACATCTGTATGTATTTTCACACATCGTTTAAAAGTGTTGCATAACTCCAGACACAAACAAGTTCTATGTGAAGCAAGTCAAGTCAATGACTTAACCTGTGTACACTAAACAACGGCAATGGTGAAAACGCATACATAAGAATGGTTGGGAATGTAGATATGTTCGTTGAATTGTGCATGCATTTTACATACGAGTTGTTCTAACGCAGTGGAGAATGAGAAAGAAAAAACACACAAAATATAAATAAATAAAAAATGTCTCCTTAGTTTATATCGAATTTTTTAGAGACTTTCCAAACATCTTTACTGAAGAATAACCAAAAGCTGGGAATAAAATAAAAGAGCTCTACATAATGTTAAGTATTAGTTAGCAACCTAACCAGATTTATATCAAATGCTCGACATTTGCGTCTGATTTCATATTCCTTGTAAACATTATTTTGAAAATATTTTGCAAAATTTCAGTGTAGCGTACAAAATACTGCACAATATTATGAAAAAGAATGAAATGAAGAAGAAGAAAAGAAAGAAGTCGAAACCACACAGAAAGAAAAACAACATAGGTACTTTTATTTCTAAAACCGTAGGGTGTTAGAGACAAATATGTCTGCTTGCCTACGTATACATGCATGAATGCATAAAAGTGGATGTCTTTATACGTATGCACACAAGCATTGTATTGCGGTAAAGAGAATTTTCTGTTTTTCTCTCTTTCCATAACTTTTTTGCACTCAACCAACATTTCAAACATATGAAACTATTTATTTTACGTTTCCTTTTTGGTCACATGTGCAAAAGTCTTCAACATACGATCCACTCTAAATTATGTTATGTTATGCATGTTTGTTTTATATACTTTTTATTATAGTTACCATTATGTTACGCTAAGTACTTATTTTCTTACACGGTCTTAAATGGCTGTGAAAATTTTTAGAATTTATATACATATATATATATATATATATTTTATATATATATTTTATAATTATGTAAGCATTGAGCCACCGGCGCTTTCTTTAATGTATAGAATTTGAAAGCGTCAGTTTTCCTATTAAAAGTCTCTGTAGAAGCCGGAAAAGAAGAAAACATGCTTTCGCTTCTAATAAAATATTTACAATTTTTCCTTAAAAATAATCTTCAACTAATGCAAGCAAGTATCTTGAGCTTTAAATATCTTTAAGAAGAGCTTAGCGTAATTTATTGCATACACACTTTAAATTACGGTCGGGTCTATGTTACATTCATATGGTAGGGTCCTTTGGAATAAACTTTCATCAAACGCAATTGTGTTTTCTTTAACAAACAAAGAGTTTGTAACATGTAACAGGGGGAAAATTCAAAACAAAATGTTGTCACATACTGCAGATGATGTTCCCGTCCATTATTGTAGGCATTCGTAGAATTGATCGAGTACGATGTTCCAGTCCGTTGTTGTAGGCACCCGTAGAACTAAACAAACAATTAAAGCTACGCGACTTATCGGCTTTGGTTGCAAATAAGCTTTTTACACCTTACTCTACTTGTAGTACCCGGAAGGACTTGGGATACACCTGTCTTTTGTTACACCAATCGATACAGAAACACTTTCTGAGTTTGTCTGCGTTGTCTCTACGCCTGTCCGTCTTGTTTTCCTTTTTGCAACCTACAGACCGCAGTTTTTAAATATTTTGATCAAGTTTGGTGCTCTGACATGTTTTGGCTCAAGAATAAATGCTATAGATCCGCGTATTTTGAAAAGTCCTTTCGGGAGTTGTATACAGTCACACACACTCCATCCTTACCCTTGCACCAACGCAAGTGGTATGGGATATAAAAAGTTGTCTTTATTGCTTGTTTTGCGTTTCTTATAAAATATCATAGACTATATATCAAAAGTACATATTAACATAGATTATGTACTAATTTTAAAATTTAAAATAAAGCCTTTTCTTTTCTCCTCCTCGTCTTTTTCTTTTTGTTCTATTTGTTTGTATATACATAAAGGCATATGATTCATAAGACTATTCTCTCAAAATCTCGTAAAAACGTAAAAAAGTTGTATGTCATCTCGGGCTAACGCAATCACGTCAGAGCTTTACGTTTTAATTATCCACAGGAAATGTTCCTAAGATGATGTGACTGATGCGAATTCTCTACAAGTTAGGGTTAATTATCGATAAATAAGCGAGAACGAACGTGAAGGGTCAGTGATTTAAAAAATAGTCGTTCTTCACTTCAAGACCTCTACCAATAAACATTCAAACCAGCGACAGTAAAGAACAAACGTTCGACCTCACGCCTGCGAAAGGAAATTGGTCAGGTTAGTCAAAAATTTACTTAAAACTTATGGACTCACGAGAGGATTTCACTACGCGGGTACAAGTGTTTTTCTCTATAGCAGATGTAACGAAGACATTATATTCGACTTCATGACAAGCGATCAGTATCTCAAATTTTTTTATTTACTTATCAATACGTTTCTTAAAGCGATTTCTAAACAGCTTTAAACCTCTCATCAAAATGTTTCTTAAAGTGAGTTCCAAAAATCCTTAAAGTCAAATAAGTTAAAAGAAACTGTCTAAATAAGCAATCTTATATATTCTATTAAATTTAGTTACTTTAAAATGACAAACGAAGTCAATCGTTTGCTTTTCCAGGTGCATTGATTGGGTTCATGCGCTCTTATGCCGACATGTAATATAATGTATACAGTTGAACCTACTTTTGCGCGAAGTTTTCTTATGCCGTGCATGAATATATATACAAATAGGGAGAGAGAGAGAGAGAGAGAAAGAGAGAGAGAGAGAGAGAGAGAGAGGAGGAATATGCTCGTTTTGGCCTATGGATGTGTTCTATTGACTTATGAACATTTTGAAAATATCTGCGCATTTAACTTTATGCAGTTCAATCATTCATTTTGTTTGCAAAGCACTTTCGCGCTAATTCATAATGCTTTGGAATATTTTTTAAAGAAGATTTTTGTTTTGCGGTTCATTCCAACCCCATAGAATAATTTCTTTTATTATGTTCCGAAAAATAACTTTCTGTAATTATTTATAAAGTGTTGGAATATTTTTTATAACGGCTTCTTTCCTACGGTCGCTATCAAGCATATAAAAACAGGTTTATCTGTACTTGCATATATCTATGTAGGTAATAACTCATTACAATGATATGATGTAAATGAATTCATGGTAATGTATAATTGTATATATATGTGTGTGTGTGTGTGTGTGTGCGTGTGAGTAAAATTTTATGTCTATTAACATATGCACAAAGCAATTACTCATTATAGGGCAAAGGGATGTTGATCTACAAACAGAAAAGTTAATTACAATAACAAGACATTGCTCTCAACAACGCAACACACGTTCAAAAGACGCGCACATTATCATTGAGTAGGCTCAGCGTAGTAATAATTAGACATAAATATTATATGATGACAGTAAAAGGACACCTGCACACTTTTATTTCATGTATGGTCGAAGGCTATCAGGAAAGAAAACCAACTATCAGGCAATTTACTAAAGTGAAATGTGATGACAGAAGACATTATGCGGTGTTAGAAAAGGACAAGTAGTCAGTGTCTGCGAGTTGTGGATTTGACATGAATAATGTTAATAATAGATTTACTCATATAAGAAAATGATGGGGAGACAATTAATTAATAGCTTAATTCATAACATTCCTTACATAATATAACACACACATCTTGTTTAACATTGACGTGCACTTGCTTTTGTAATTTTGATAATTTAACGCAATTGGTAAGCAATGGATTGCCAACATATGATTGATGATAATGATCGGGAAAGGATTTGTTTTCTAGTAAAACATTCATTATGGAATAAACAAAAAATCGTCCAATGCAAGCGAGGCAGTTGAGCGATCAATAAAACTTTGTATGGTTCTGGGGATTCTCAGGTTTTCAAGTCGGGATTCTTAGGGACCGGGTCAAAAGAATATAAATCCACGTCAGTTGACATTTGGTTCTTCAATGTCACGATTAAATTATTCTACTCTAATTGATTTGTTGAAACCCCTTGCATATAATAAAACCTCAAAATTCTCATCTTCATAACACTGGACCTCTCTAACTTTAAAAAATTGAAAAGTGTTCACTTTTACTCCTTTTACAAAATATTTGACTCTCGTGACAGCATTATAATACAACAACAGCCCCATTGATTCCTTAATTTATTGTCATTTCCTATTTATTTGTAATTGTAATAAACTAATCAAAATAAGATGTAAATTATAGCGGGTAAGAAAATTTCACTTTCCTTTCCTTTCCTATTACGATTCGCTATAAATTCGCTGAGTCTTCTGTATTCACCACCGGTACATAAAAATTTATGAATTTTTACTGCCGTAATTGGTGAATAATTGAGAATAGAGACGATCTTAGTTTATGTTGCGCAGTCCGTGTGTACTTTGTCCGACATGGCTCATTTTCAATATCAACATGTGTGCAATAGCATCCAACGTTTTTGTTGAATTTGAAAGCGATATCTTCACTTTTGCAGCCAGCAGTGTTTTAATCGTAGGCAAGCAAATAGTCAGATAGACAGGCAGACGAACAAATGTACATATGTACCGATGTTTTTTCCATTTTTACAGGTACAGAAAGGTCACTTGTCTTTGCTGTTGTGTGTAGTATATAAATAACGAGCAAAGAATTTTATTTTTTTTTAATTTTCTCTCTGTTCATGTTATTCTGTCGGCTTGTCCTTTGAGTGACGTGGCCCATTTTCAATATCAATCTGCCTAATTTTAAGGGAATATTTTCATTTTTACGATTAGGAGAACCTGCAGATGGACACAGATGGACATGTTTAAATCGATTAAGAATTTTCATGTTGAATCCGAATGGTTGTATGAATACCGAAGGCACAGATACATATATTGATAGTCTTTCAAGCCTCCTTAAAACGTTTCTGCACAATGGATACACACAGACCCTTCGACATTGGGTATAATAAGAAAAAAACGTACTGTAATGTAATTTGTTGTCGTTAGTGGTCCGATTCAATCCATTTTCAATACGCTTCGTCTTTGAGTCAAAACATGTAAATGCATTTAGTTTCAGAAGAACCTGACTTAGAAGTCGAACATGAACATAAGGAGACACACATTGGGCAAAGATCGACGAACGGCGGAATGATGCTCCGGTTGGCAACCCTTTAAAATTTATAAAATTTAAAATTTTTTTTTGCGAATAATTAATAATGAATTCAAAAAAATTATTTATGTACATAGTTATACAACTTTTTTTTAATCATCATGTGATTCTAAGCAACATACTTCCATCCAATGCTCGAAAGTACGTTGTTCGCCAGCAACGAAGAAAAGCTGGCTATGGTTTTCGGGTATCTAATGACTTGGACATGCATCAAAATGCGCAAGGAGTTACTACAGATTACTGCGGAGTGATATTGAGAAAAGTTGTTGTTTTAACAGAGAAAACTTTTTTTCGCAAATTGAAAGGAAACCACATCGTATACGGTACAATAACAAATATTACGCAGTCATCACGTAAATTTAAGCGGATTGTGACCTGGAAGAAAGTTATAAACTTATGTTAATTCAATTAAAGGAAAATATGAATTTGGATTCAATGAGAGCCAAAATCATAAAATTACCAAGTGAGGACTATAAACCAAAAATGGAATGCGATGTGATCGATCGAGATGAAGATTTATGTCTTCAAATAGCAAAGGAATTTATAATGTTTCGCGATGATTGTATACAAATTCATACCCAACTTGAGTGAAAATCATTTTGCATTCTCTCATCTATGGTTTATTATGATGACGCAATTGTTATTTGCAACGATACGTTAGTTGGAATATTGAATTCATTAGGCAACGGTAGGGCTGGGTAGTTGCCATATACATGCACTAATGTTTACAAGTACACGAATTGGATAAAATCTGAAACGAAGGAAATTCCTGAAATATCGGAATTAGAGTCATCTATAAAAGGACAGCTAACTGTCAAGTTTCCCTTGTTTCTAGTTCGAAATTTTTTTTCATACTCGATTTATCAAAGCATTCAAAATTTTTGAAGTGACGTATGTAGTCCATCAATTACCTCTTTTTCTCCAAAGGAGCATAGCTATCGTTATAATTACAAGCAATCATAGGCGATTTTCCTAGAAAATACTTTGTAGTCCTAGAGTGCTTAAAAGAAACGAAAGTAAAACTTTATTAACAAATGTAAACGACTTTCTTCATATATTCTCTATCATAAGTGAATCGCCTTTAAAGAAATTTATTAAAAAATAATAAAATATTCCATCCAATTAAGGGATGACACCAAAATAATGACTTTTGCAATTTAATAAAAAAAAAAAAGAAGAAACTAAAAGCATTGTATGTACTTACCTTCACGCGTTTCCCTATTATTCCCCATTGAAAATCATTACGCAATGCTTATTGCACAAGCCAATTGAAATTTTACTATAAGAAGTTCATCTTTCCACTTATTCAGCCCGTAAGTTAAACTGTCGTGAGAAAATGCAAGTTTTCTTAAAAATTCGAATAAATAGCTATCCACTGGTAGGTGATAAATTTCTTTTAACAGAAGACAAACAATATGTTAGGGCCTAATGAAAGAACAACACTACAGTCAAGCGCTTCTTTGAATGGTGATGGCTTTAAAGTAAATTAAGCATAGATTTGATATTAGATGCTATGGTGGGCTATACAAAACCATGCTGCATGTCTGATATGTTCATTTAATTTAGGTAACGAAGTTCTATTGCGTCAATGTATTGTGTCTTATGAAGACAACATTTCCGATGCATATCTATCATTCATATGCAATCACATGTGCTCACCTCGGGTATTGGGTTGAAGATTTAAACACATTGGCGTAGAAAAATTTCTATGTAGTTTGTATACGTTTTGCATGCATATCCTATTTTCATTGCGTGTTTTGCATTTATGAAGGAAAGCATAAAATTTACATATCACGCTTGGTCTTTAAGTTTCAATGTTTGTTGTGAATTTATTTTCCTCTTCTCTTTTTCTTTCATCATTCATCTCTAATCAAATTGTTTGTCAATGCTTCATTTATTTACCATATGGTTCATACTACGAGTCTATTGAAAACCTCCTTCGTGCTTACATACATTTTACATTTGTACTATTAGTTTTTTCTTTACATTGCAAAAGACATCCAAGGATTTCTATCTACTTCTCGCTCTGTGTTTTCTTTAGTGCAAAATTCAATTAAAAATTCAATTGAAGCATTAGAAGTGTTTTCCATAAGTTTTATTCGACGGCTTACTTGTTTTTCAGTTTCATTATTTTGCATTCTATGTAATTATGTATTTTTAATAAACACATGCACATATATGAATATATATATATATATATATATATATATATATATATATATCACTTTGGATTTAGTATGTCTGATAGTAAGTAATAAATTGTTTTTTATGTATTATAAGAAAATTCATCCATAATCTTCGCATAGCAACGTTCAAAAGCCACCACCTATAGAATTGTACTCTACATTGTTATATCCTACATCACTTGTAATGCAAGGTATGTTAAATTTATGCGGAGAAGAGAGAAAGATTCTGCTTTTATTGTACCAATCGAATGAGGAATGGCTCTAAGCCTGTCTGATATCTGTCGACCTAAATTTGTGTTCAACCTACAGGTCGCTTTTTTCGATATATTGAGATAAAATTTGTTACACTAACAAGGACGAACGTTATAGAAAATGGTTGGGATCAATCCATTTTTTCGATCACTCTCCATATAACACCTTACCTTGAGAAGTCAGAAAAAATTGCAAATTATAAAATTTCTCATCCAAATTCGCTGAGTCCGAAATTCTATATTGGTATGAATAATTTCGTTGGCCTGGGTCAATATTTTGCGCCCCCTACTCATCACCTTTCCAGCGAAAAGTGAATCTTTATATGGCGAAAAGGTCTAATTTTCAATATTTCATGGTGGAAATTGCTTCATATTAGTAAATTGGCAAAGAAATCAACCTAGCCACAAATCAAATTTAAAATTTTATGTTGAGCGGTTGGTGATAACTAATATTCGCTCTAAATATTTTTTTATTTATTGACTATGAAAACATTGCTAAAAGAAAGTAAGAGAGTAAGAAATACGCAATACCACTGGATTAGACTGATAGTAAAACGTGATTAGCACGTGTCACTATACTGATATAGATGAGTCTAAGTACAGCCGGCCCTAAATTTAGAGTGTAAATTTTACGCCTTAACTTGATAGCAAAAGCGGAAACATTGCTGAAGAACTAAGTTTGCAAATAACGTTTATATACGAGTTGATGAACAAATAAAGAAATAAATTCTAGAACTAAAAGCTAGGATGAGTGCTAGGGATAAAACCTCTTCTAACTAAAAGGATTCAGCTAACAAAAGATGATCTTCTACAAGACTGCCTAAGATCCCGTACATAAGTTTATTTGATGTTTAATAATATTTCCGACAAACAAAGTGCAATCTGTCTTTTTAATGAGGATCTTTTCGCATTTTTTGTTGTTGTAGTTTTATACATGGGTTCAAAAGTATGAAATGATTACTTTCTCTCGAAAAATACAAGTCAAATCCAGAAAAATGATAAAAAAGTGATTCAGTTAAGCTTTTCTCCATCGCTAGTTACCCAGTTTCCTTATATTTTGAACAACTTTTGGAGAACACACCACTACAAGTTTTTCCCTTTTGTAATTCACAAATTCATCGAATCATTTTTTAATATTTTTGTGAAAAGCACAGCAATCACTCAGCGATAGTTGGAAAGAGCCAAGTGTGACGAGTAAGATGCACGGACTAGCATTTCGAAGTAAAGTGCTATCAACATGTCGCGAACTCACACACACAAATCAATTAATTATTGTTGGTAGGGTTTAGTATTAATCGTTTCGTCAGGCTTCATCAGTTCATAACAGCTAACATAGTATCCATCGTCCTTCTGTGAATGCAATTCAGCTTTGCTCTTCCACTACTCATTGGTTTTTGCTTTTCAGATTGCCAAAGTGAATCCATTTTTCATCTCCTACAACGATGCGACGCAAAAACAAAAACGACTTTCTTTCCAGTAAAAGTTCATATGAGTGGTACAACTTTTACTACACATAACAGCCAGCATATAGCAAGCTTGCTATGAATTTTATAATGTATTTTTGAAGAAATGAAAATGAAAATGAAAATGATACACAGATTTTGTTTTATTGTCTGTCAAAGCTGCATAAGTCAATATTTTTTTTAAGGAAAGAAAACTTGAGATTGTAAAAATTTCATAAAATATGTGTAAAGCGTACCTATGTGAGCTACTGTAAGAATTTAGGCTGGTAAGCATGCAAATAATGTAATATAATATTGACGACATACACATGCATATGAAAAGTCTATTAAATAATATATAAGCCAAGGAACAGGATGAAGATGTATGCTTTAACGTAAGCACAATAGAAAATATTACTTATGAAAAGCATTGAAACAACAAAAGTACGATCAAACAATGCAATGCAACAGGACGCTTTGTGCTCGTTCCTTGCGAGGATGTAAACAAACATACAAAGATGCTTTACATGCCAGTAAACCTATGCGATATCAAAGCAGGAATTCTTATATAAATATAATAAAATTTTATGCATTTTTTTTTTCCTTTTTTTTCTTTTTTTTTTTTTTGGTAGCTGTAATCACATATTGTAAGATGTTTTTTTTTTGGTAAATTGAATTCTTGTTCAGACTGAGCAACAAACGTACGATTATGTTTGCATATCTAGAATAAATGTTCGGAAAAAATCTCATAAAATTTTCAAGAAGCATTTCTTCACAATATAACAATTTATTGCAATAAAAATCAAATAAAGTAATCTAACTATAATTTATTAAAAAATCTTGAAAACATCTCTTCTTAGATTAAAAACTTGAATTTAAAATAAACATTTCTCTTCTGTAAATTTGTCAAGTCATTATTCGCTGTAGGATGTGGGTATGCAAACTTTGTTATTGCTTTTGTAACAAGTAAAAAATCTGATAAAACCTGTGTATTTATTATTAGTAGTATAATGTTTTCTTAGTATGTCTTAGGACTCAATCAAAGAATTTGGAATTTTGATGAAGAGTTAAAAATTTATTATATCCTTTCGAGTTGGGCCTATAAAGAAGGTTTGAGTAGAGACGCCATTCTCATATCAGTTCAGTTACTTAAAAGTGAGGAAAATGGCTTTACTTCGAATTCATAATCTATTTATCCTGAGAATGGTTTTAGTGAACTCGTCAAACCATTTCAACTGAATTCTTCGATCTTTATATGGTATTCAAGTCCTTAAGTAACTAATGTCTGCCTATGAACTAGTGGCTTTTGCTTACATGAATTTTTATAAACATATGATAAATATTGAAAACTGAAGAAATATTAAACAATAAAAGAAGTAAGAAAACTATATCCGATTGCGATCGAATCTTTTACACCTATCGCCGTTACCCTATAAAAGTTTGAAAACGAAAAGGAAAAATTTCCATCCTTCATAGCATCGCGTGGACGTGGACTACTTTTTTTTTTATTTTGTAGACTAGTTTGTGGAAATTTATGTTCCGTATTTTTTGTAGTTTACAAGCAACGAGCAAAAGATACGGAAGGTAAACGTGTTCTCAGCTTTGGGTTATATTGGGGTTTGGGCTTTGATTTTTGATCTGCTTGGGACATTTTTAACCCTTTTGTATACTTTTAGGCGATATCTTCTTCTGTGCGAGCGGGGAATGTGTACCACAGATATTACACAGTTGGAGTGATGAGCAGACAAACACGCTTAGGCGCATTCCGAATTGGACACTGATCAAGAATTTATTTATTCAACAAGAAACTTGCACTTTTGGTTGCATCTACATTTCTACTTACATGATATGGAGTAGAACTCCCTAGAGTACGGTAGTTGCGTTCCAGGTTATGTAAAGTCTTGTTGTACGAGTCACTTAGATCATACAAATACACTTTTTATGGCCGCTGAGTAATGAAAGTTTTTTATTCACGAGAAATATGTAAAAACCTATCAACACAATGTTATAAATCCGTAATACATCTCTCTTCTTTCACCATATTATACGAAGTCTAATACAACCTTTGATATTTATTGACAATTTCGCTTAACTCTTTTCGAAAATTCTAACTTGATTTTAGCTGAACTTATAAAATGCCCGCAATCTTAGAAATTTCGCAGTGTAAGCAAACTATGGGAGTATAGGTTGTGTAGAAGCAACGTATTTTTCAAAATCACTGGCCACTAAAAGTTTTTGAATCCGCCTGAGTGGCCGAGTAGGCAAGAGTCTCGACTAGCAACTCAATAGTCGTGGGTTCAAACCTCAAGTGCGGTAGAGTTTTTTAATAAAAGCCGATAGCCCTAGATGCTTGTGCTTTAAGACTTTAGTCTTAGAATTTATTCTCTGGCTAAATTTATAATAATAATAATAATAATAATAATAAAAATAAAAAATCACTGAGCATGGACTAAAGTAGGGAGAAAATACCAGTCGGCTATGCAGCAGCAAAGCTATTTACTATTGCGATGTTATCATGCTCATCATGTTCAGGATTCAAATCCGTATATAACTTATTTATGTTGTTTAAATTTTTTTTCTTTAACTCTCTGCTTAAAAACTCTAGAGACTGGCCTATTTCCATTTTGTAGATATTATGTAATTAAAGAACCATCATCCTCTCTGCTATCTCGTAAGCGTATTGTTTGTCAGAGTTGTATTGTTTTTATTATTCTTTAAAATATTTTTATGGAAAATTATGTCACAGTAAAAATGAAAAAAATTCGTTCTTTACCTTATTGTGTCTTGCATTGTGGCCTGTCTGGTCATACTTGAGTAACCGAGTGTTGGTAAACGTAGGTAAATGAGATCTTATAAAAATTACAAGGATTTATTCGGAGAAAAAACAAAAACTATGCATAAAGATAAGCTTGCGAAAGAAACAACAGATGCGCAGAGGGAGAAGAGAAGATAGGAGAATGCCATTAGAGTTGAACATGGAACGCTATTTGAAATTCAAATGATTTCGAATGTTGACTTTAATTAGCGGTGATTTTTTTCCGTATTTTTTTTTTTTTTGTTTTTTTTATATTTCTTCTTTCATTTATTCTCTTTTTAATAAACAAGAAGGAATGAGGTTAACATGGTCAAAGCACTGAAGATAAATACGTTTAAATTAATGACTTAAATCAGTCATTTAATATACAAACGTAAAGAGCTTTCGTGGAGGGAAATAATATTTTATATTTTAATGCTTTCAGTTGGATCTTTAAAAAAATTGTTAAAAATTTTTCCAAACAAGAAAGTTTAGTTTTCAGACGATTTTACTCGCTTCAGTCTGGTTAAGTGGTTCTATTGCGTATGAGGAATGTACGCAAAATGGAAAAGCTCTTCCTAACGACGGAGGTGTTGACTTTGCTTTGCTTTATATAGCTTTGATTGGCTAGTTTCTCCACTATTCCCAACCAAGAAGTGAAGTTAAAGTCAGGCGAACTCTGTCAAATGGAAGTGACAAGCGTAGCAGTCATCAAGCTGGATCCCTCTAGAGAGTTTATGAATCCACGGCGAAATAGTTTCCACAATTTGCTCATTCGGATAAGCAATACGACTGGATTTTACTTCTCTCTCTGAAATTTGCATTTTTACGGAAGCTGGCTGCCTCAACTGCGATAGAACGAAGAGTGAAAATCGCTTTCAGCGACATTTAAAGATGAGTGATTTTCTTCTCGTATGTACCTACCATGCACTCCTTATAACAAATACTTGTAACTAATGAGGCCTTCCACCCTTTTTCTATAATGAGTTATAACGCCCATGGTTAAGAATTATTTAAAGAAATGTTTATGGGACTGGATTTGATTTTCCAAACGTAGTTGTATAACAGTGCAAGACTAATTGGAACTTTAAACGAATTGTTCTCGAAAGAAGATTTTTTAAACGTCACCCAGCACAACTCCAAACAACTGCTCGCCCGTTTAATTCAAATTTTTTCCGACATTTTTGAAATGGCTTTCTTCAGTAAATCACGCAAGAAATTGCTTTAAATACTATTTATTAACAAAAGCTTGTCCTTTTTTCGTCTATGTAATCTGGATCCTCTGGGCATAATGATTAAGAGGTGACATTTTCATACTTACCATCGAAGCATGGCATTATGTCAGAACGTTTGGAACACCCAGAAAGACGCTTCATAGCCTTATAAAGTACATGTGCCCTTAATAAAAATTAAATTTTAAAATGCTTTAAGCTCGTCCCTCTGTCTGTCTGCCCGTTACATCACTGGCAGACCTTCTTTTGATCGCAAAGATTAAAGTCTCGCCTTCAAATTTGACAGAAAGATAGGAAATTTTTGCACGGAGGATCTTTGGGCTAAATTGGTTAAAGCGCGGCGCCTGTGCTTTCAAAATAGAAAAAATTACTCGTTGCTTATAAACCACAGCAAGTACAAAGTGTAATAATTTTCACGTATATTCTATGGGTGGTCTTGCAGTACCTGCACGAAGAGAATAAAGAAATCAGCCACAACCTACTTTATGTTGCGGAGTATAGAAATTTCGTTTTTTTGTCAAATGGTTTGCAACATCCTGAGAGAAACTTGAAGGACTCAACAAAGTCGACATATTATTATTCATTATGAAATTCTGAATCGTTAAAGACATATTCGTCAGTCTGGTAATAGCTATGGTAAACATACTGAAACTAAGCAGCTTTTTACATATAGTCTTTCTTAGTATTGAACAACCGACTCGAACATAGTAAATTATTATCGTTTCGGTCGCTGCTACAGTTGCGTAGGTGCTTAATGGGCGATAGAGGTGAGGTAGGTGTCGTTTCTTTCAACTCTTTATGCTATAGGCAAACGCTCTGTAAGGTTTTAAATTCAATACCAGATTATTTTTTTTGTATTAAAAAGGAATTAACGGCGTCCCCCGGCGACATCAATAATATATTTTCTTCAACCTTTTTAAATCTACAGCCATTGTTTTTGTCATTGTTTTGTTTGTTGTATATGGATGTTGTTTACATAATCTTTATATCCTATACGTCACTTGTAGAACAAGGGTATATTAAGCTTATGTGAGTTCATGCATTTTTTGAAATACTTTAATGAGATTGGATATGGTTTTGGGCCGAGGGCGATCGCTGTTGAAAACGGTTCGGATCAGATCATCTTTTCGACCGCTTTCCACTCAACGCCTTACTTTGAAAAGCTGTTATATTCACAACTGTATCGTGCTGTAGGGTGGTTAATTGTGGGCCCTGGCCCACTATAGTGTTTTTGCTTATTTAACTTTTCAATTATTAATGTCTTTTTTTATTTTACGCAGTGTTATTATGGCTTTATAATGTAACTGATGTTGTTTTTCGGTTGATTAAACCTTTTGTGGATAAAATGAAGAACAAACTGTGAAAAACTCAGTCAACAATAATTATTAATAATAATAAAAACGCTGGACAAGAGCAAACTATTACAATGTACATGTTATGCAACATGCGGAGGAATTTTAATAATGCGTTCCGGTGTAGCTGCCATGTACCTGTGTGATAAGAGTAATAAAAATTTCAAGGTAAAAATATGAGTGAATTTTAGAGTTAAAAACTCTTATTTACCCGCTTGTTTCTGGCTGCGCTATTTGTTCTTCTCGTTTCTACTAAATTGTGAACATTATTGAACTGCTCGCATCTCCTCATAACCCCAAAATATTTTCACTATTTACGTTATGCTGTTTTTCCATAGAAATTTACCTTTTTTTTTTTTACTCTCCTATTCCTATATACAATATGCCATTGTTGTGTCGGTAAACAGTCAGTATGTAAACATAATTCAAACATTTTGCAAAGAAATGCATACATAGAGTATTGTAAGTCATGCGAAAAATTTTACCATTTAAATGGTCTACACAATAGCCTGGAATATCATAATACATATATTGTAAATATGTGCATGTATATGTATATGTAATTAGAAACCATCAGATTTAGTTTCTGTGATCCTTTTCGTCTGGCCAAGGACCTTTCAGTCATTGAATTTTCATTTGTGGTGTGTGCGTCCGCTTGAGCGCATACTTAAAAGAGTCTGGGTTCTATGCTTGTAGTTGCTTAGTTAAATTTCTCCCTTTCCCTCGCAAAGAAGGCGAATGCTATTGAAGCGTTATTATTATTGTTATTATTTTTATAAAAAAACATTAAAAGCTTGCTAACAAGCACATTAGCTTGTTTAAACATGACGCACCATAAAGGAGACAGTGACAGCGACAGTCTACAGCAGTATTACAGTAGCAGAAAGAAACGTGTATTTGTTAGTATAGAAAGAGAGAAATTCCCTTGAACATGTGTTTGTGTTTACATGGAGGTTATTGTAAAAACATTTTTCATATTCTACAAACATCGTAATAATAATAATAATAATAACAATAATAATAATAATAATGGAATATACATAAGCTATTTACATATAATTTTAATTACTTTGAAAAACTTAACCAAATGTCATCTGTAAGCGATTTTCTTTACCGGAAAACATTATGAGGGTAACAATTAAAATTACGTTTAGGTTTAAGTCGAACCTTGCGATGACTATCCCTTACTTTTTCCTACCATTTGGTAATGAATAGAATGAATAGAAAAATGGTGCACTTAATGTGATCTATCATACCATGCATATCCCACAGAAGAACCTTGAGGTAATAATACGAAGAAGTATTATGATGCCAGTTCAAGTAGATGAACTCCAGCTGATTATTTAGAAGCCTAACTTCGAAGCTTGAAACAAGTGAATCGGGAAATGCATAGATATGGTATAGGACAAGAAAGTAATGAAAAATATGGAAAGGAATGAATTTTTAAGAAGGACACTGTATGCAGTGAGCTTAACTTCATCTAAAAACAATTTTTTGTTAGTTTACTGTTTAACCAGCCGGCATGTTGCAAATGTTGCTCATTATTGTTGTCTGTTTGTAAAAACAAGTGTAAATATTGTAGGCAGGCAGGCAAGGCTTTCCACCGCCGTGTCTAATAAAAGTCTTTACCTGCCTTCGTCATAAAATACTAAAACTTATACCTTTTTGCCGTACACTTGCTTACACTTGCAGGGTTACATTTTTTATTAATACCCTTACAGGGAATGGGCTCCACGCGTGACCCGACAAGTTTACAGTTTAGTGAAGTTAAATTTCTTGTCAAAGAATTTTTTATTTACTACCTATTTTCGCCATAGAGTAGGAAAAATTAGACTTTTTTTTTTCATACAAAAGCTTCTGTGAGAAGGTTACCCAAAACTATACATGTACTGAACTTAGCATAGCGAATCATTACCTTGGATCAAATTTCGTCACAAAATACTACAAATTTGATATTATTGTAGCATGAAAACTAATATTTTGTAAGGAAGTTAATGCGGCAGGTGGTGAAAGGAATGGTTCCATACCAAACAAATTTCGTTTAATATGACAAAATATTACTTGACTTTTAAATAATGGAATTTTTAAACTGAAAGGGCTCATCTTTGGGTCAAACCTTGCAGCAGGATAACAGACTTAATAAAAATATATCGAAAATGGTGACCTACGCATTGAATAACTTTACATAATAAAATGTGATGAGGGTCAACCACAGTGCTTCTCAGTGCTGCATAGCTTCGCAATAACTTAATAAACCATTATCATAAGTGGTGTAGGGTGCGATAAAGTAATATTAATGAAATTGTAATTAAACTGAGTTTAGAGACACATTTTTCTCCTTTATGGACAAACAGCATAAATAATTTATCAGTCGCGTATTATTAAAGGCTTATTGCTACACGCAGAGGTTGTTTCAATCAATCAATTTTTCATCAAGACTGACTGCCGCAAAGATTGCGGACAAATGAAAGCCTTCATCTTCTTGCTTTCGAAATAAAAGGCAGAAAGGTATTAAATTCTTGTTGACTCCTAACGAGATATGGTAGGCATTGTCGGCAGCGTTTCATTTCTATTGTTTGTTCGTGAGGTGAATATTAAATTAACTGAAGGGACTAGAAAGTTTACTTTTACTATGAATCTGCTGATATTCTCAAAGAATTTGATGAAATGCAATACATTCATAATAGAATAGAATTTATGTTTAAGAAAGTTTTACAAAGCCTTTCTTTCAAATATAATAATATTTGATGCACAAAATAGCGAAATGATGAAATATTAAAAAAGTTTCTCTTTCATTATGGAAGCTAACAGAGGCTTTAAAATTTCTAAAAATACACATAAAATCTTTATGTGCTCTTCTATACATCATCGTTCTTGTTATTGTAAGGTTAAGTAGCAACCACTAAACAATAGAAACAAAGTTGCTAAAGTTACCAGTTAAAGTAAAGTTTGAGAAACGACAAGTTATAAGTATATATAAGTGTATATAAGAATAGGAAAATATATTAAAATTCATTGATTTATAACTTTGAAGATTTTTTTGCTCAAATTTTATCGCCGTTTATACAGGCAAGTACGTCTTCATGAAATTAATTTAATAGCAAAGCATGCTACTCAACGCATCAAAATGACTTTTAATAATCGTTTGTTTAGTTTCCTATAAAAAAGTAATATCTGGGAAAAAAAGTCTCAAAAAGCAGAAGAAGATCATGGCAGGCTAAATAAGTTAAATTTTGCTTGCAACAATATATCTGCTACTTCCACTTGCCCACATTGTCAATTGTAACGAGAGAACTAGTGGCGATATGCATCAAATGCATTCACATTGGAGCACCAGTGAACTGTGTTCAAAAAATGCGAGAAATTTTTATCTTCGTAATATTTTGGAATAATATCGACTTAATTTATTTCATTTTGTCTTACGCAAATTCATTTCTTAGAGTAATATTTAATCTTTATTTATACATATTGGCAAAGCGATAGTGCCGTGGCGGGAGAGAGAGAGAGAGAGAGAGCACACGCGCTTCAGAAAGCAATGCGAAGTGGTTTTGTTTGGCACAACCGCCATTAACATCTGTTTTGCCTTTTGTAATTATTGAAAATTGTTATTCGTCTATTTTCAAAATAAATAAGTTAAGTGGAAAATGAACTTGTATTAAATGATGTATGCAGGCGCGGGGATATAATCAATCCCTTGCAAGCGGTGTAAAGGCGTCACAAATGATAGACAAGCAAGTCAAGATAAACAATGTCTTGGAAGGGCATGAAGAAAATGATCAAAGTCAAGGATCTGGTACTTAGCAATTGTCCTTTAACCATAAGGGTAGGTATGATTGCTATATCAATTAATCGATTTAACTGTAAATAATGATCCGCAGTTGTTCTTTTGTTGTTCTGATTTGCTACAAAAATGTTTCGCTTTTTTTGGAAAGCAACGTCGTGTCCAGATAGCAAAATAAATACGTTGTGATAATATGAAGTGTATAACTATTGTTGATAAGTCGGAGATTTTCTAATTAAATTCCGCGAACAACAATTCCACGTGAGGTTTTTGTCCCATTCTTTTTCGATACCTCTTTATAAAAGACGTGTTCTCGTGTTGTATCGCATATTCTGTATAAAGTGTTAGAAAAACGTATTCTAGTTATGGAAGTTTTAAGTATAGCGATGTAATGGAAGTAAATTGTGCGTCGTATTGCTTCAGTTCTGTGTAAATGCTATTCAGATTTTCTGTCTACCTGGTACCGAAATATTAAGTGTTTGCTGTGTCACTTCGTTGTTTCACATGTAAAACTAAAAAGGCAACAAAAGGGAGAGGGAGCAAAAGAAAGAGAAGTGTAAGCATCGCCTAATTCTTCGAAATTTCATTTTTCGGACATTTAAGTATTTTTGGGTATAACAAACACAATGACAGTATTTAATTTACCGTAAATACTTCTTTTTTTTAAAATGTTTTTTGCAAAAACTGCAAACATGACATTTACTTAATTTTTAGTAGGTTAAGCAAGTGCTTTAAAATTGCATAAAACTGCGGGGGTTCACCTTAAACCTTCCACAATGTAACGTATACTTGGATTTTAACACATACAAAACAACGGGTGTTTTGACAATATGTGGTCTGTGATCTCTATCTTAACAAGAAAACTTACTTTATGCTGTTACCATACAACATTAAATAGCAAAAGCAACTGTAGTCAATAAAAGTAAATATGAAAAGGGGATCAGACTAAGAGCAAATAAAGGAAACAAAAAAAAAAAAAAAGAAAAAAAAAAAGAAGTCGTTAAGACGTTGTTGATTGTTGTTTTACGTGTCAAACATAGCAACATTTTCACTTTTACGTTGGATGTGCATGTGTGTACGTAAGCTTACTGAGAATAATTTTGTATCATAATTATCAAAAAGATGTATGTCGGGTGAGGTTGAGTGCAAAAGTTAACATTATCAAGTGTAAAGTAGTGCAGGTTGTTATACGAAATACCATTAATGGCATAGCAGTTATTAATATTATGAGGAGCGTATTGCCGTTAGAAAGTAGGGATAATTTTTTTTAAAACCGAGCGCGAATTATGAATGAATAATGTAGAAAATTTGAGTTTACTCCCCTTGACGTTAGAAATATTTTATTTTTATCATTTTATAAGCATCAGATTTCAAGCATACTCCTCTTATCATCAAAGTGCAGAATCTGACTGTGTAGATGTACATGCATGGACGGAAAAGTAAGTGTATGTATGTGTAAAACTGAAAAATGTACCTGGCACTTATTTTGTTGTGCACGTGTGTATGTCCAGTACATTAATGGCTCTGAAATTTATCGACAAAAAAAGTCTTGTGGAGATTTAGTTGAATGTGTTATATATATATTCACTCCGCTATGTGTCTCAATTATTCGCTTATGTTCTTGCACAAGTAAATATCGCTAAGATTGGTTGCTTTATAAAACTTACCTGCCACGTTCCGTTTTCCTGACATTTCAGATATGGATAACTTAGTTGATTGTAAGTTGTTTACAAGCTGCCGTTCAATGTGCATAGATCAAAATCTAAAGAGTTGGTTGTCATTTTCCAGCTGCATAAATATTACTGAAGCTACGAAAGTTGATTTACTTGGCTTATAATGAAAATGCAGTAACATATGAGAAAGCTAGAAAGTGGATTTGGAAAACGATGAAAAAGCCATCCGGGAGCCCGCTTTACGCTCCAGACCTGGCCCATCAGCGCCAAATTGACGCAATCATTTTTGGCACGTCAGCGATTTGCAGAAGTTGAAGATGTGCACAAATGGATCGATGGCTATATTGCTCCTCCAGACTGGCGAGTTTCTGCTGGAGCGGCACTCTTGAGCCACCCCATAAATGGCTAAGTATCATAGATAATGATGACCCACATTTCGATTATTAAGTTTTGTAACAAGAATCTTTTAAATAAAGTTAAACTAAAGAAAAAAGTATTCGTGTTACTTTGGGTTTAAGATTTAATAGAACACGTCGTCAGAAGACAAGCGGATGAATGTTATCACAACGCATTTTCGTAAAATGAGTACAATTAACGTAAACTCTTATCATACATTCGTTATATGCTTGTGTTAATAAAATAGCTGCGGTCACGATTCTGTGCAAAGTAACTACACTTTGTCTAATTTGTTCTTAAAGTATTGCTATCAGGTAACAGACACGGTCTTGGTGTCATTGACTTCAATTGGCTTCTTTCGTTAAGTTGTATTATTATTGTTATGTTTGTTGTTATTCAATCACAAGTACGCTGACTTTATTGGCAGAGAAATCGGATAGTTTTTGTTTTTTCTTCTTCCTCTCCTTAGCATGGGAGAGACCCTTGAAAGCCGAGTCAGTGTGTGATATTCACGTGCTAAGTGGCAATGTCACTTTGTGATTTTTTCTTTGCGTTTTTTTTTCCATACGCTTAAATGATCCCTTAAATAATCAAGAATAATGTAAAAAGATGATTGTGGGCGGGTCAAAATTTTAAATGCTATCGTGCGTGCTATCTGCGACTTTAAATTTCTTTCGCTTATCAGCTATTTTTACTAAGACTGTAAAATAAGATTTTTTGAAAACTTTCCGTCTCGATTTTTCAGGAATGTAAAAAAAAAGTTTTGCGGTTTTTTCTTAAAATAGTAATACGACCTTCAGCAAATTTCAAGTCATACTTTTAGCAAAAATTTGTTTAGATATTTTGGGCTGATATTTATGTCCAATAGCGTGAAGATAAGAGAAGCTTTTCCAAAGAGAGGTAGCATTCTTTTTCGAAAGCTGATAGGGAGCCAATTTTAAAACAGTTGGAAAAAATTACTCTACGCACTATAAGTCTTGTACTTTTTTTCATATTTAAAGTTCCGCATATTAATAGATCGCTTCATTTAATGCTTAAGGAATGTGCAAATATTACCCTATTTTTAGTGATCATATTATTATCGTTGTGGGTGCATAGAAAGGAACTTTTGATAAATACTTCAGTTACCCCAAAATAGTTTGAAATTTAAGAAAAGATTGAAATCTAAACAGGATTGAAATTCCATTAACTCAAACTAAACAGAAATTTTAACAGGCGTCAGTGCCTATTAAATGAAGACCCGCCAAAATAATGTTAAAGTAGGACTACGCCGGAATTTTTTCAAAAAATATTATAGAGGAAACATAGCTTCACGTTAATTGGTACATAGTTGATATAAGAAAAATGTAGCACCCTGCCAAGCATGAGAGAGCTGAAACAACGACTTAGCTTACTTAGCTAATGTGGGATCAA
The DNA here is from genome assembly GCF_014805625.2 of Glossina fuscipes. Lineage (NCBI taxonomy): Eukaryota > Metazoa > Arthropoda > Insecta > Diptera > Glossinidae > Glossina > Glossina fuscipes. Next base: position 10,808,802 of record NW_023998416.1, read on the forward strand.
ATTAAATTAGCATTGCATGAATTCTTGATCAAAAACTTTATCAATAATGTGTAGGCCAGATTTAATTATTTTTAAGACTTTGTTTAATTTGCTCTATATATTGTTTGGCATTATTTGATTTGGCTATAGTGACCTTTCAAACATTGCTTCTATATTATAATTTATGTGAAACAATTTTCTCAAGTCCCCAATTTTTGGTTTGGTTGCATCTCAATCAAGTGATATTTCAAATTGAAGAACTTTCTTCATCCATGACTAGTTATCTTCGTAGATGAGGGAAAGGTAAACGGAAATATATAAACTATATATCAGTGGTTGGGATAATTTTAAAATTGTATTTGAATATTGCTTTAAATGCTATTTCTTTTCATATTTAAAACACATGTGATGTCATCATCCTCATTAGTTTTAAAATACACGTAAACACGCCTATCTGGTTTATAGAGTGTGTATGGTAAAGTTTGTCTGTGTGTGCTTTTAAATGTATTTAACTTACTTAATTGGATTTGCAATTAAATACAACAATGTTGTGACATGTGTTTCTAAATTAAAGATTTCTTACTTTTCTTATTCCACTCAGTCATTCATTCACTCTATTTATTTATTTTATTTATGTTGTTTTTTTTTTTTTTAACAGTTTAATGACATTATAACGTTTTTATATGTTATTGTCTACTTCTTTAGAAACTTCCTTACTAATGCTATCAACTTTATATCCAATTAATGTATGTAGTCTCGTCTTTTTATTTGTTCTTTTGCCTATTTTTTTGTTTTGGTAAATGATTAGCGCTGTTAGGCATAAAAACAAATTATTACATAATTTATAGAACCGTAGATATTCATCGGAGAACCGCCCTTACAATCTAAAAAGCCCTAGCAGCTACATATGGAAGCAATGTAATAAAAAACGTGAATAAATAAATATCTGACGTGAAAATTCATTTCATTTCATTTGAAAAACTGCAATTTAAAGCAATTGACACAAAACGCTTTTCCCGGATTTTTGCTCTCTTATATAGAGGAAATTAAAAAAAAAAATAAAGAGAAAAGAAAAGAAAACATCACTCACACACCACCCTAAGCATGCATCTAGGCAGGCAGAAGGTAGATCTGCACATGTCCATGTACGATAAATGAACGCGAATAGAGAAAAACGTTTTACACATGCACACTTTAACAACATAAAACACCTAAATCCCAAATCCCAATAAATGTATGCGATGAGATTAATATTGGAAAAGGAAAAGTCGCGAAAAGGTTCAATTTGAATTTCTAATACCCTACGTTAGCTTTCATCTTATCAGTAAATATTTTTAATGAAAATCTTGCATTGCGTTTCACAAACGCACGTGAGGATATTTGTAATAATTAATTGTTTATAAAAATGATTAGAAAGTTTTATAGCGATTTAGTAAATTATTTGATTTTTATCTCTTTTTCGATAAGATATTAAACATTAAATTTACATATTATAGCATACTTACATGGAGTAAAAAAATGTGAGGGTAACATTTACTATTGTAGCGTTTTAAGGGTTGAGGGAAAATTTATAAAAATTTTCCTTTAATTTTCATAACATTAAAAATAAATTATGTTCAGCTTAGATCGAATTCTTTCATGTCCACCACCACCAGACTGTTTTGCAAAGGGAAAGTTCGTCAATAACTTGTTCTATGTTACATTATATACTATTGTGTAGGTAAGTACTCGTCGTAAGCAAATATTAATATAATAGAGTAACGTAAGTAAAATAAAGAGGAAACTGAACGATTTAGACTTAAAAAGATAAAAACTATAGCAACTAAATACCCCAAGAACATCTCGTTCTCTTCTACAGCTTTTTTTGCTTTTTTTGGTGTAACTTCTGAAAGGTGATCGCTTGAATGGGCGACAAAAACTAAAGAAACTATACGTATTTATGTATCAGGATACGCATGAGTAGTCGAGTAGGCATAGCATCTTAACTGAATAATCCTCGGTCCAAGTCTCACATTTGGCAGAGTTTCCAATAGAGCCGATGCTCGCGCTCTAAGGCTTAAGTCTTAGTATTTATTTCTTTGACTAAATTATTGTTATTAATAATAATAGTAATAATGATAATAATATGTATTATGTTTACTTAAGTTTTCGCTCGTATTTATAGGGTACCACGACACTTGCAGGATGTTGTGAAAAATAAACTTTAGACAAAGGCTTAAGTTAATAGTTGCAGTAGTCAACCAGCGAAGCCAATAAGCATACGTGATTAATCTTTTCGAATCTCACGCTGCTCGAATATTCTGTTGAATAACGTATGTATAGAAGAAGCGAAACAAGAACGGTTTACTTCTTTACATTTAACCGTTTTATTTATTTATTCACCCCATTTCGAAATATATAAATGACTAATTTAAAAGTTAACATTGGTCTAAAGATTTCAAAACATTCATCTGTTTCGGACTTTTTATTTTTACTTCTCTAAACGTGCAATGTATTAAAAAAACTTTGCCAAAGTCTCAAGTCAATCGACGGACAATACTCAAAGAGAGAGCCTTAGCAAATTCTGCTCCTTAGACTCGTTTTCTTCCTATTTCATAGTTTCTTGCCTAACAGTGTTTTTCTTAAGACTCTATCTTTAAACTTGGTGGTCTCGGCTACTGTAACGTGAAACTTTCTACATTTCTTCTAAATAGGATTCACTGGACAATCTACGAAAGTTTTGTTTTCTTTGTGGCTGTGGATTTTTCCGAAAGTTGAATATTCCCGCACACAATAACAAATCCTGCGTTCAAGCCTTGCTTACTTCTGTTCACAGAATATATTTGGCTTTTTGATTTCACGTAAAGCTATCCTAATCTTCATTAGAATATTTTTTAAGTGGGTCTCCGAAAACCAAAAGTTCCAATAGAATATATTTTTAAATAACCTTCAATAAAACAATTTGCTTATTACCCTTCGAAACTGCGTTTAGACAAAAAGCAGAATTTAAAGAATTCTTGTTAGACGGTTTGTGGACATTTCGCAGTTTTACACTAAATGTCTTTTTACTTTATTGCTATATCTATGTTTTTAGATTTCCATTCGTATACGTGCGAAGAGCTTTCTCTAAGGAATACAAAAATGCATAGAAAATCCAGTGAACTATCTACGTTTTTCATTAGGATGAGTAACAGAAGATTTAGTCTTGTCCGTCTGGCTGCTTTTATATCTGATTGTTCAAATTTCGAACGAGAGTTGAAAATCGTGTTTAAAAAATAAAAAGCCTGAGTGATCGAGTGATGGGCGGAGAGCGTGTACATGTCTATCTCTTTAAGAGCTTTGAGATACAGATTTCATATGTAACCAAAAAAAGAAGCGAAGGGAAGAAAACGAACCATTCAGTTAAGCCTAAAGCTTTGTGCTTTGTACAAGCTAGATTAAATATTAGGCTCAACAACGCAAATGCAAGAAATCCATGTCGGTCCACGTACGCATAAACAAAACATAAGGGAATTATCTTAAAAAGATAGTCATATAGAAATATAAGAGCAGCTGAGTACAGTGCATACATAAATTTTGCCGTAGCTCAAAAGACAAACATGCAAAACAAAAAAAAAAAAAACGGTTAGTAGACCCAATAAATGATGCACGTGTTCACATGAATTGTTGGCAGTTAAATGAAAAAAGAAAGAAAGGTGAAGGTGTCTTAAAATGCTTATACGTTCTGCATGCACACGAGTAGAATACATATCCGTTGTATTCGTTATTATTTCCTCCCTTTAGTCAGCTCTTCCTTAAATCGAGTGAATGATTTGTAAACATTTGTAAAGCGACTGAACAAAGAAAAACATAACAAAAAAAAAAAAAAAAAAAAGAAAAAAAAATGCAGATAATACTGCAAAAATAAAGGATATCTTTTAGCCTTCGCCGCAATGATTTATGACGTATGAAATATTAGAAATGTTATTAAAATGTTGTCGAGCATGAAATTAAACACAAAAATCATATTAAATTGGATTGAATTTGCACATATTTAGAGTTTTTGTTATTGTTTGTGCACTATTTTTGTTTTGATTATTGAAAAAGCTTTAATTAAAGTTTTTTGTTTTTTGTTTTTTTTTTTTTTGGAGTTGAGTGGAGTGTGTTACATTGAGCGATTTTCTATTCAATGACAATGTTTCAGTTTAAAGCCTTGTCAATGAAACAAATCGCCGCGGCACCTACGAAGAAAATTCCTTCACGTTTGCTGTTTAGCCGATTTGTCAAATGCACACAAGTACACTTGTGTGTGTTTTCTCATCACAAGAAGAAGGCGAAGGATATTTAATTGCATGCATTGTTTGTCGCTAATTACACAATTTTCCCATAGTTCATGCGAAATATTCCCTGGTTTCCTGAGACTAAAGAACTTTTTCTTGGCTATCATTTTAAGAGTAAGAACCCAGCTGGAAAATAGAAGACATCAGCCACTGTTATATAAGAAATAATGTTTACTCAACGCTGTAAAGAGAATAGTTTTTTTTTTTATTTCAATGCTCTTACTGTTATCTGAAAGGCAACGTCGTCGTGCTAAAAAGGCACGCTACCATAACGTATGGCATATTGCGTCGGCTAGTGTTGGTACCGTTCCCTAGTAATTGTTTCGTCTAATTAGACTAACACAATACGCCCCATGAAAAAGGCTAATACGCTCAAATGATGTTGTTGCCGATGCTGCCAGCAAGCTCAGTCTATGTTATGATATATATCGATCGCAATTTGGCAGCACGAAAATTCAAATTAAGCAGCAAAAGTAACGCTTGCCCTCTTTGAATGTTTTTAGCACAACAGTGAATTTATTCAAAACTTCTGAAAACTATTTTGGATACAATCCAGTGTGTAATTTACACTGTTACGTAAATCCTAAAGGAAGGTATGCTTTATAAAAATGTCATAATTAGGGACATACGAAAAGACGTTAGGTTTTGAAAAAAGTGATGAGGAGTTATTTTAACTGCTTGTAGTCATGCTCTAATGTTTATTGCATGCAACTTGGTTTTCTTAGCTCTTGGGCAGAAGAGTTATGTTCACATTGGAGAACCGCTTGAACATTTAGCGTAAAAATCGGCGAAAGGTTCTTAATTGTCGAAGCGTCACTCAATTGACTTTGAATACTTTTGCGCAGTACTGCTGGATAGCTCCGATTAATATTTGTGAGAATTTTTTTGCCATTATCTGCCTTACGTTCCATGTGCTATAAAGGTTTGTGGTTGAGCTTTCAGTTCAGTTTCAAAACGTCTCCAGCGATCAAGAACACATATATCTTACAGACTCGTGCGACTAAGTGCACAAATTCACTTATGTACATACATTCTATTATGGGCCTAATAATATAATTAGTAAAGAAGGGGTTAGTAGGTGACGTATTGATGTTTGTGACCTTTTGCGAAGCAATCAAGAAATGTCTGACGATTTGTTAGAGATAACGTGGAAAGATGCAGCAGGAGATCGAATTATCTTAAGGCATCGTCAACGGCTCTAACGATAATTTAATTTCCAGCCTTGTCTCCTGGCCGGCCTGTAAATAAAGACGAGAAGGGAGTGCTTCTTTCTAACTCTGCTGGAAAAGGATTTCCTTTGGCATAAGAATTGTTGTTACCTCTTGAGAAATGGAAAGTTCAGTCTCCTTGAACTTTTCAATCTCATATCAATGTGAAAATAAATACTATAGAAAAATAGAACCATATTTTTGATAGCAAACTAAATAGCATGATGCTGACGAGTATTGAACACAGTTGCTTACCCATAGAAAATTTGGCCATTTTGCGAAATTTATTAAGTTTAAATATGCAACAGAAAATCTATAATTTCAACGTTGAAAACAAGTGCATACACATTGATATTTTTGGAGATAAATAAAATTAATGCTTCAGCATTATCATAGCTATAAATTTTAATATGCAATTATAGCATTTGCTCTAACAAACCCACAAATTGACATATGCACGAATGTACGGATAATAATGATTTTGAGTTTTTGTACAACCATAATACCAAAAGATAAATATCTAAAATTCATAAAAAAAAGGGTAATCAGGAAACGAACGCATGTTGAATGTGGGCATGCAAACGGTATGAAATCGATAGGATAAGAAAATGACAGTTAACATTAACGCCTCCCCTTTATGTATGAGCGGAGATGAGACCAGAGTAATTTACGTGTGGTATCAAGCAATAAATCAAAATTTTAATAAACACACATAAACCACGCATAATATATTCATTTTTCGTATGTATTCGTAAATGAACTGAAAAAGATGATAAGAATTTATGAACATCTGCTGAGTGAACGTTTGCTTTTTATAATATATTGTATTCTCTATACATATTCGATTATATATCTTTGTGTGTAATAGCCCATTCCCAGTGTTGTCAGGAATAGTGAGTCCATAAATGCCAACAAAGTCTAATCCGTAGGAGCCCTAGGTGAAAATAGGTAAATAATAATAGTAAAATGCAAGTCCCCTATAAGTGAAACGCTTTTAGATGAAAACGAGATATATTTCGCGGCATTTTATCTAAAAATAAATACACAATGCTTTTAGGCGAAATTGTGTAGGGTATGTAATAGTCATTCTTGCCTGAGATAAGACTTTTATTTGCTTATAACGGGTTATGCACACTGCACTCTGCATAATAGTTAGGGGCAATATTTTATTTTATTTATTTTTTTTTTTGTTTTTATGGTTATAGTATGAAGCGTAGTATTCTTTATATGTGTATTTTTCGTAGAATACTTTAATGCTTTTAATTATTTTGCTGATTTTTCTTAACCTCATGGTAAATCATAGGTTAACAAAGACCAAAGGCTGGGACATTTTATCAAAGACACGAATTTCAAAAAGTGCTACTGATCGCCAACAACGTTGACGCTTTTAATCCTCGCTTTCTCCGCGGCTCGGTTTAAGTGTAAGAGAAAAATGCCAAAAAAATGTCTACTCTTAGGTAGCGTCACAAGAGGCATAAGCATTCCAATACTCCAAGGAAGGTGTCCAATGATTAATGATATGACATGTGACGTCACTGTTCTTTTTTTCATTTTTTTCATTAAAAAGAAAAAAATCGGAACTTGTCAACATCCCCCATACAAATATGCCTTTAACAGCACCTTGTAAAGAAATAAACGAATATAACAATTATTCGTTACCGAGATGATCATCATCGTAAACACGTGAAACACGTGAAACACGTAACAAAATGTTAAAATATCCCGTGATCTGTCTTGTTTTTTTCTCTTCAAGTGAGGAGGAACAAGCCATATGGACAACAATCGTCGATGCCGAGACGGGCAATAGAAATAAACATTGAAAATTTTTGTGTTTCCAACACTGTATTCAACATGAATAAGGTACTCGAAGATCGATTTTCGGATACGCAATAGTGTATCTTTTGAAAAAGATAAATAGAAGTACGTTTCCCATCTGTAAAGGAAAATGCATGCACTTGCATGCATGATTGCAGAATTGTATAAAATGAAAGTGGCAAAATGTCCTCCAAAACTGTATCGAGAACAACCTACCATTGGTTGCCATTTCATTTTATCTCTGCCTTTGAAAATTCACAAAAGCCTTCGTTAATAGCATAACCTTTCTCGCAATCCAATATAACTTATGCATAAAGTGGTAATTGCCTGCTGTTCTTCAAACAACAAAATGTCAGTAGCTTTGTTTTGCTATTTCATATAATTAAAGATTTAATTGTCAGGAGATTTAAAGACATATTTGGCCATTCATTTGCACTTCTGTTTTTGAGTTTTAATAAGCGTTTTCATTGTGTTTTCATTAATGTGTCTATTTGTCTGACTTCATTTTGCATATGCTAAGGGAAGTTGCCCTCACTTATTTTCTAAAAAAAGACTTTATGATATTGCCACTTGATTTTACGTGCACACAATACATACATTTGCATACAATACATTTTCACTTTGTGAGGCTGCCATCTTCTTCATGTCATCAGATTTTTGGGGTTGCTTTGTCGGTCAAAGAAGTGAAGGAAAGAAAAAAAAAAAGAAAAAAAAGATCGTAAAACTCTTGTGTTGACTTAAATTGCCAAAAATTGCAAATTATTGAGATTTTAAGGGCACAAAGAGACTTTGTAACTTACATGTGGCTAAACGAACTTATCTACAAGTAAGCCCATGTAAATACATATTCAATATAATTAACACTAGAACTGCTAAGTACGTCATTTTGTTTTATTTAAATTTTCAAGCTTATAAAAGAGAAAAGAATTTCAAAATTTTTGATGAAAAATCCTTTCAATTACCTGTAGTGAATTTTCGGGAGTACTGGCGGCATATGCATGTTCTCATCAAGGGGAGTCATTTTGACTCACTTCTTTGTGGCATTGCCGTATTCGCAAAAGTTAAGATAGGATGCTGAAATTTGTTAAAAAACATTTCTATTTTAATTATGTGACCGATTACTAAGGGGACCTCACCTAATCGCGTAATACGGTGGCGGTCAGAAAGACGTGAGGAAGGAGAAAGACATAGGGAAATGGTCGTACCCTAGCAGTTTTGTTGTTTACCCACTGAGCAGTGAATCAGTGCAACTACGATCAAAGTAAACACGACAGCTTTGAGATTTGAACCTGCGAACACAGACTTGTATGCGGCAAAAACCTTCCTTGATTGATTGGGAAATCAAACTCGGGAAACTTTTGTCATACAAATTGAAAGGGTACAAATTTTTTTTGACGGAACATAAACCCCCTGTAACCCCTTAGATTTACTTGATTTAACGCTTCACTAGTGCAGTGTGAGAGTTAAATCTTTTTCATGTAAGCGTTTTATAATATATAGGACTTGACTTATATCGAAAGCTGAGAGAGAAAGCAATTTTCATTGCGATTAGTAAAAGGATTGACAGTAATAGTCGAAAGAAAATCGTTTCTTAAGACCGAAAGCCAAAAGCTGTGGATGTCCCGTGGATGTTTCCTTGAAAAAGTATATATATGTCTTGACGCAATGGTTGCCAATTCTTTTGTGAAAAAGAAATAGAGCTTGTGTGTGTGATATATAATATGATCTGATATGATGATATAATCTGGCATAACTATGTACTCGTAATACTTGTGTCTTATTAGTAGACTTGTGATCGGGGAATACAAATAAATGTCCTGCCCTCCTTTAGTACCTAATCCATATCAACACGGATGACAGTGATAGCATAAAAAACCATTCTAAATATGTGGAGCGAGGTATGCATCCCAAGCCAACTGTTTGGCCGTTGACAGAGGACCAATTGGAACGGCTCTTTGATCGAAGACCTAAACCGAATCTAACGAATATTTGAAGAAGAGTTTTTTTGAAGGTCACCAACGGGATACTAAACTGCAGATGAAAATGAAAAATAAAAAAATATAAAAAGTCGACGGTGCTAGTGTTAAGATTTCCTTACTTTACCTTATAATTGTGGCTACTACTAGTACAGTTGACTGCATACATGTGTGCATGATCTCTTCCTGCGTTTCGTTATTATTTATTTCTTTTTTTTTTTTTTACTTTTCCTGTTTATTTGTGCTGTACTCTGTTTATTTCACTTTAATTTCGGCCACATTTAAGCTTTGTTACATTGTTTGGTTGATAACAATTCTGGTCAAAAGTTCATTTAATGCACATATTGTTTCGATGTTGTTTACAATAGATTTGTTGTGGTTAAAGTTAGTCTCTCAACACAATCGATTTAAGACAGTTTAGATACAAATATATGGCGTAATTTTATGTGTGTGCGTGTCTATCGGTTTGGTTACAATTCAAATTAAAGTGGTTATCAAAATGGCATTTCTTTGCAAACGCTGTAAAATAAATAGAATCACCGTAGAATGACTAAAGAGTAAAAGGGTTTAAATGCAAAAATTTAATTTACTTGTAATTAGTTCTTCAGATAAGTTTGATTAGTTTTTGAGGTTAGAAGAGATACAATTTGATTATTAAAATATCCTTTGACAATATGTAATTCTTTATCTATAATTTCATTTTTTTGGTTTTCTTCTGGCTTCTTTTTAGGTAACTTTTATAAAAGTAATAAAAGCTTAAAGGCAATCTTGGGTAAGTAAATAAAATGCGTAAATACTTGAAAACAAACAAGTAAGAAAGTTAGATTCGATCATGACCGAATCTTTTATACCTATCATCTTCATTTTTGCGCGCCCGCACTAGACGGAGGGAGAGGGCCGATAAGCCCGATGCATATCTTCAGCTGGTACTCTAGGACTAAGCATTCCGTATGCCATTCGATACGCTGCGTAACCATACCTAGAACACCTAGAACCACCTCATAACTGAAGGCCCACTTTCGTTTTCAACAAATAAGAAAATTAGGGAGCGGCTGATTGTGGGTCTTTTCACAGTGAAAGCGAAAGCAAAGGTGTTTACAGTTTTTGTTGCATAGGCGTGCGGGCGCCGTAGGCTTGTTCGTTTTCAAAGTCTTTTGCAAACTTCCAGATGATATCTTCATTTTTGTGAATAAGAGAATGTTGATCACAGATACTACACAGTTGCCCAGACGGAGATATGGAAAGATGAACGGCTGGACATGCATACATTCATCCCGAATTTGAAATTACCCAAGAACGCATATAATTTATAAGGTTTTTGAATCTGGCTTCTGCGCGTAATAACGGTATTGGAAAAAATAAAATTATGACAGATTGTAACATTGGATAAGTGTGGTCTACAGGTACTATAGCATCGCCCATAGAGTGTGCCTTCAAATTTTTGCCCGTTTATCTGCTATAGTTTATGAGCAATGAGTAAAAAAGAGTTTTATGTTCATTTTGGTAGGTAGACGTGCTCTCAGTATCCGTGGTACTCTAGGCGTGACCTCCGACCAGTTTGACCAGCTTGATTACCAACCCGCAGTCAAGAACCGTAATTCTTCCAAATTTTACAGACGGACATACTTAAATTTTGTTTAGAATTTGATGCCAATAAAGAATATATATTCTTTGTGGGGTCTTTGAAGCTTCCATCCGGGCGTTGCAAAAGTTTTGATAAAATGAATATACCGCTCATCCTTTGGTTATAGAAAGAATACAAATTTCAATTTGTCTTTATTCATAAGCATTAATCATAAGCAATGTATACGACTAAGACTTATGAGAAACATATTATAAAAAAAATTCTTAGAATAAATAAAATATTGAAGAACTTTTTAATTAAATTCTTACGCCACAAAAAGGGACTCAAAGATGCTTGGTGGTCTGGAAAATGATTTGTGTGTCTACTTATTCAAGGGTGTCTTGACAAACCCTATTCAGGAATTTCTAAAGCTATATATTTTCCCAAGTTATTACTACACATAGAGCTTAAGTACCTTTGTCAGCGCTGTAAGAACGCGTGACAAATTAATCCAAGTTAAAGCCATAATTAACAACCAATTATTCATAACAACATTAATGCAATTTTTGCAATGTTTAGCAAAAAGTTCTTGGTCCCTTTGTTACTTCGGCCGATTTTACCATTCCCAGTCACTTGTCACTGCTTCCGTGAACTTTGCTCTAGTGTGGAGGACGAGTGAAATAAAATAAAGAAATATTTGCTCAGACTTATACCATGTATGGGCGACTTTTCTGCCTTCGCCCTAAAGCGAATTATTTTTATCTACAACCTTTTCTTTTTGTTCAATGTTATCTGCCCTATAAATCAATTACAATTATCTGATCAATAAAATATATTTTGCCTTTTGTTTGTTAACAAACGATAACAACTCAACAAGTTTTTGTGCTAACTCTAGCATTCTTGTTGTGAAGAAAGAACCAAAGAAACGCCCAAGCATATGACAATACCATAAGCTTTAAATGACTTGAATCAATATGAAAAAAGGTAACGCATTACATTGCTTCACAATTCAGAAGAAAAAAAAAAATTGATCGAATAAATAAGAAACAAAAAAAAAAAAAGAAAAAAAAGAGACAATAATGAAGCATAACCAAGGAAAACGCGTGAACGTTGCTTAACAAGTAGTTTTATGGGCAATTGATACAATTATTTATGTATGCGATCAATAACGTTTATCTTAAATGCATTTATGTCATAAAAAAAAAAGGTGAAAAAATAATTATGACTGATAAAAAAGGTGAAACCCACAAGCAAGATATTTTCTTAACTAGAGATTGCTTAAAACGAATTTCGAGTACTGTACGTGAAAAGAAAAGTAATTTGTTGAGAGCTCAGATAAAATTTCTCGAATTCTTTAAACTTATGTCAACACGTTTCCGAGTTAGGAGAACAATCTTACTTGCTTGAAAATCTCTGCATAGCAAGCATTAAATGTTCTTTAAAGCTATAGAGTAGTTACTAGACTCGATATATTTTATTAACCGCAAAGATAAATCTTTAGACTTTTTTTTTTTTTTTTCTTTTGGTTTTAATGAATATTTTTATTTATCAATTGACTTGTGCTTATGCACTTGTATTTTAAATGCATTTAAAGAACGTTTACTATTAACTGCAAAGTGCAAATTGTTGGCATAAATATTTGTCTTTTTATATAAAATTAAGTATCATTTTATGGCATTTTTATGATTTGTTAAAAGTTTTAAGTCATAAAATTTACTATCTTGCTTATATGAGCAGATATTCAGGAAAGAACTTGAATATGAAATTACTTTAGTGAATTGCAAAAAGTCGCTTGTCTCAAGAAATTTGTAGTTGAACTTGAAGAATAGAGTGGGATGAGTTGGCAATAGGGAAGAGGGTGGGGGGGGGGTCGAAGTTTGCAAGCAATTAAATGCTAATTTTGAATCGGTGCTTCTTTGGTGGTTTATATTTTTTAGCACTTTATAAATCATAAGAATAGCTTTTTTTTTTAGCTTAAGGTTCACTTCGGAATATCTCTTACGCGTGCTATTCGCGCGTCCACGGCCACCTCGTTGCTCCTGCTTTTTCATTGCAATTCGATGTTTTCTCTGTGGATTGACTCTAAATCTCTTTTTCTAGTTTCAGTTCAACCTGATAACCCGTATACATGGTTTGAAGTGTAGACTTGCATAGATTACGAACTGAAACATTCTCTGTATATCGCTGAGATTATCGCTGAGGCCCACATTCTTCTAAAGTACAAACATGTGCACCAATTTGGCAGTTTCTCAGTATCAATGCTTGTGACGTAGAGGAAAATGAATCTTTTATATCCATCACTAAAAAGGAAAAGAAAAAGAACTCAATTTCCATATTCTATGGCAAGTTTCACTTATATGGTGTACGCGTCTTACTTTATGACTAGCAAGAAAAAGACACGGACAGCAGAGGTGTTTACATTTTTTGTTACATAGACGTGTGGACATTGTAGGCGTATTCTTTGAAAGATTCGGGTAATTTTCGAAGTGTTTTGCCAGTTCGTAGACGATATCTCCTGTTTTAGCAAAGGGAAAAAAGTTCCCAACAGATACTATACAACTTCCCAGATAGACCATAGGGTCTCTAAAGCTTCTCTCTGGAAGTTGCAAATATTTCGACAAAATAAATATACCTCCTTCCTTTGATGTCGAGAAATACAAAAATCAGAGATAGTAGAAGTTATGTCATTTAGTATCATTGGTGTGGAGCAGAATATTCTTTTGTGCCTTGCCCGATCCGAACCATTTTCAATAGCGTTTACCTTTAAATATATCAAAATTTGCGGCTTGTAGATTATACATAAACAAACAAGATAGACAGACAGACTGATAAGATTAAATCGACACAGTCGAACCACAGTCTGGATCGATTAGTTTTATAAAGCGTGGGCGTATTTCAGATTCCTCTGGATGTTGCATATATCCCCAGGAAGTTAACGTATCCTTGTACCAGAAGCTGCGTACGGTAAAATAAAGATGCAACAATTAATATAAATGAATGTAAAATTACACAAAAAAAAAAGTTAATAAAATATTTTTACAGTAAATTCAAAAAACTGCGTGGAATACGAAGTTAAATGTGATATGTCGTGCAAGTACATATAAGGAGCAACGTGACGATATTGCTCGCAAGCAATTTTACGGCAAAGTTGGAAAGGGATTATGTGATTCACTCTTAGAGATTAATCAACTCAAACGATTTACTTTGTTTAATTATTTATAGATGGAACCCCGATGATGGTCATGTAAGACCAACTGTCCAACTGTTAGAAGATTCAAGCTCTTATTTAGCATAGTTTCTTTAATAAAGCCCAAATATCCTGCCTTTAAATTCCCTAATATGTTCTCCACTAGAAGCGTGTATGTGAATTTAATATTCTCTCAGCATTTTTCTTTTATTTTAAATCATTTTTCTTTTCGTAATATAGTATAAAATAAATGGCAAGAATTTATTTTTTATTTCCCTTATCACACAATAAACTTTGTTAAATATATAGGTATGTCCGTTTATCATTTGATGACGACATTGTTCGATGATGATACACTTTCCTCTCTTATCATTTATTTCTTTTTATGCTCACTCTATCATCATCAATTTCACATCAAAATGTCGTTTTTCATACGATTGCATGTTTTTCAACTAACACACGAAAGAAATGCTTGGATATTGAAAAGTTATTGCCAGCAAATAAAGTACACAGTAATGTGCACAAAATTGTTGATATATTTTTGTCTTTACACATCTTCAGGGCTCATCAATAAAATTGACGTATGTGTGCTCGCTTCACACTTGTTATGCCACAGCCTTGACAAGTGTTGCGTGCTATATATTGCAACGACAACAGCCACAAAGTGCTAATGATGGTGAAATGCATTTTAATGCATGCGCAGTTGTCATTACAAATGTTCTACACGACCGTTCTTTCATTTTTGTTTAATGTCCTCAATAGTTATATTAAAGAACGTGAAAATGCTTTTTAGAGTTTCACTAACAATTGTTCGCTGGCTGTTTAGTTATCTATAAAAAAAAGTACGAAAACTATATACGGCTGTGACCGAATCCTTTATCCCTATTATGCGTACGTTAAAAAAAAATTAAAGAAAAAACTGAAAAACTAAATTTCCGTGCGTTGTAAAGTAAGGTTCCCGCGACTGATTTTTGCCATTTATGTTGAATAGAGAGATGTTCTCAATTTACATTGTACTGTGAGCGTGTTCTTTTACCGCTCCGGTCCATTTTCAATACCAACTCGCGCAAAACGTGCATTTTTGCCAAATTTCTCATTTTCATTCATTTTTGTGAACAAAAGTATCACAGCAATGGCCAGACAGACGGACTGACAAACATGTGCAGAAATATTCAAAATTTGATACTGATCAATAACACGTACATTTTAACAGGATGTTTGAAGCTTCTCTCTGTGGGTGGCGTTTTGACTAAAGAATGAAATTTCACTATTCTGTCATAGTCAACATGCATGGGTGCTTGGGTCTCTCTTTGTACAGGTGCTGCAAGACTGCCCATAGAATATACATGCAAGATTTTTTCATTATATCTGTCGTTGTTTATAAGTAAGGAGCAAAAACCTTAATTTGTTGTTTTAGTTTTAGTTTAGGCAAAAATGCTCTCAGGTTACGCTCTAATGTGATGGTGCTTTTCAACCGATTTCCTTCGGTTTCAATGCCATCCTGCATGCAAGAATTTCTAATGTTTTTGCCAAATTTGAAAATGGTTTTTTTAATTTTTAAGACTAGAACGATGTTCACCACAGACGATAGACAGGTAAACAGAAAGAGAGAAATGCTTGAGTCGGTTCAGAATTTGGCGCTAATCGAGAACATATATATACTTTATGGGGTGCGAACAATTCCTTCTGGTTGTTGCAAACCTTTTGATAAAATGAATATGCCATCATACTTCGGTAGCGGGTATTGGTATAAAAAGATTGGTTTTTAAATTGGTTTCCGTTTGTGGTGGAAATCTTATCATTATTAATGGGCAGAATAAACAGGATAGTGCCGGATGATAAAACATTTATCACTTCTATATAATGCAATGCAATGTATTTATTACTGGCTACAATATAACTTTACCCGAATCAAGCAACACTCTCTTAATATTACAGATTCAAGTTACAAGATTTTAAAGAAGATCGTCGATAAAAAACACACCATAGTTCAAAGTAAATACTTTTTTATCATACTTTTGCGCTTAATGCACTAATAAGCGAACTAAGGTCTAAGATTAAATTATGACATTATAGCAAAGAATCGCAATTAGAAGCAAGCACCCAAGGTAGAGTAAACAAAATGCAATATTTTATGCTTAAAGTATGAAAAGCGAAAATAGGTCTAAATAATATATATGTACTGTATATGTCTGCACCTATTTAAAAAGTATGATATCCCACACTAAGAAGCGAACCCGCGATCATCGACTTATCAATCGCGAGTCTTATGCGCTTGGCACACTTGCCTTATAATTCGATTATCCACCTATCCGTGTGCAACCATTTATATCTACGCTTGTTTATTCTTACGGACATATTTTGCTACTGTCTACCTGTATTTGTTCAGTAATTCTCAAAAGCTAACCGTTGGGCACTCATTAAGATTAAGTAGATTGTTCTCAATGTTTAACCACATCAGAGACATTTAAAGCTAAATTATGAACTTATTTAAAAAAATATCTTCAGCTACGCGAGCTCTTCATTTGGTTGTCTTCAATCTTAAATGAAAAGTCATTCGACAATAATATTAGGACATCCACTGTCCAATTTTTTTTTTTTTTTTACGTTTCCTAGGTTTTTTTACATATAGTAAAATTGTTAACGTCTTTTGTGTTCCATAAAGCAAAACTTTTGTTATATAGAAAGCAAAATAAAACGAGTGAGAACGTTATGTTCGGTTGTCACCGAATATTCTTTACCCAATGTCTTTATTAAAAAAAAAAAAAAAAAAAAAAAAAACTCAAATAAATAAATGTATAACATCGGATGGGTGTGACCGGTTTTTTAAGGTTTTATTCAGGTACAACAAATCCATTTTTCTGCTCTCGTTGAAAACAGCGTTATTCCTACTTGATATTGACCTATTTGGCCCTACTTGTGTTAACAACTTTCGATACCTTTGCTACATTTTGGATCTTTTGCAAAGAGGGAATACCTGCCAAGGTTATTACGAAATGGATAAATCGCTTCAAAATTTGATACTGATCAATAGTATATATACTTTATGTAGTAGGTGTTGCAAATCTTTTGGAAAAATTAATATACTTTTCTCCTTTGGTTATGGTAAGGAAAAACAGCAAGAGGTAGTTATAGTTGGGCAAGCCAGACATTTACACATCCTACAAAGCTACTTCCGCCATGGAATACGAGATATCAAACCATATTGCTTTACAAAGTTGTAATTTTCATGGGAACTGTTATATGAGACGGAGTCTGAAAAATAGATCAATCTAGCATAGTACATTTATATATCAAATCACTACCCTGAACCATATTTTCCTCTCTACTAAAAATTAAACTTGATCTCCATGTAAAGATTCAATCTTTATAAAAACTTGTACAAGAGAAGGCATGCAAAAAAAATGTTTGCAAATTTTCCACGTTTACCTATTATGCTAAAATTATACTTCCATTGATTTTTGCTGAGGAATACAAAAATATACATAAATATATAATTCAGGGTGTTACGTGCATCCGCAGGAATTAAACGGATTTAAGGAGTAACCAGGAAGATCAGTCCTAAATTAAAGAGCATGTTAAGTACTCACCAAGTTAATAATAACAAAGCTTTTCTCTTATGCCCAGGTTAGCTTCAGGGTGTGAACTATCTTCGCGTGAAGTTATGTATGTGTTTGCAAAACTTTCACTGCCATATATCTTTTCTTGAATACCATTAAGTAATTGCATTCATTTTAAAACGGCACCTGCAGTCAGCAATGAAATATATACGAGCTGAGCCAGCAAAATAAATTTAATATTTTCTTATTTCTATAGGGTGAGTGAAAGAATTCAGGTCATACGAGGCCTTCATACAAAGATGAAAAGTGCATCAACTTTAATTAAATTTTTCATAAACCAAAACAATATAAATAAAATTAAAAAACATAATTCTTCTTATGTGCCATCTACAAATATATAAATGATATTTCATAACAATGATATATGAAAGTTGGAAAAGTGTTAGTTACGTAAAAAGAAAATTGATCAGTTCAAAGGGTAACTATTCTGATTAAATTTGTGAAGAATTTTTGACAATAGGTATAATAAATTAAAAAACTTTTTGATAAGGAAGAGAGAGGGAACATTTTACCCTTAGAGGCGAAGAAATAAATGCTCGTAAAGCTTTAATTATAATAAAAATAGGAAAGTTGACAGCGTATGCAATGTGTGTGGTCTCCGTAACATATTTCAAAACATCGTAAACGGAATGACAAAATAACTATAACTTCACCATCGAAGTGGTTGGTCGGGGTTGAAGGAGAATCGCTCTGTATTTTCAGGCAATTATGGAGAAGTAAAAAAAAAAGACAAATTAAATGCAATATTTGTTTTCTCTCAAATCAATTGAAGTTCAAAGAGGAAAGTATTGAAAATGTTTGCTTACAATTTTCATATATCAGCTGAATAGTAAAAAATCATGTCTTCATCATCGGCAGGGAAGAAAAGCACAGCAGGGGAATTTTTCTCTTAGTATTTTTTTCCCATTAACAAAACTAAAATTTGTGACATTGTCCTCTTACAAAGTGTTGAAAAAGAAAAGGAAAAGCACATGTGAATGAATTCATTTCACAATTTGTCCGGAAATCAAATGCGGAAAAGAATCCAATAGATAAAAATTTAATTGGACTTTTGTCTTTGCCTTTTTTTTAGTGCCTTTTATTTTTAAAGACTATTAAGACTATTAAGTTTTTTCTAATTTATATCCATAGCAATTGGATAATGGATTTTCAATATCCGCCAGGGTTGACAAAGTTTTCTACAAATTTCGATCAGTTTGATATTTAGAAGTTTGACAACTAATTAACACGACATGTTTTCTTGGGCTAAAATTTTTGTAAAATATTGTAGAATTTTTTTCATAAACAATTCGTAAGCAATTGTCGACCGGAAACTTGGCTTGAGCTTTTTGGAATGGCTTCGAGGTCTTTCGGCAAAGTGGTGGAAGTACGAAAAAGTCGGTAGGTGGGGTACAAAAATGGACTGCCGGGGCTCAATTTTCGTGTAGTTGACAACACCCTACGCCACTTGTCGTATATTAAATTTGTGCGGATGTATGCGATACGCAGAAGGACTTGAGGTACGCCCACCGTTTATTATGCCGATAGGTTTAGAATCAGCTCATGAAACAGTTTACGAATCTATCTAGGATTGTCTTTTTATTTTCTTGCGTTCAACCTACAATTCGCAAATTTTTAAATATTTTGATGAAATTTGTTATACCGACATCTTTTGACCAAAAAAAGGAATCCTAATAAAAATGCATATTTATTGCGGAATATTAGCAGTCACGTATTTTGGTCATATAAATACGTACTTTTCAAACAGCATTTTTATGGGAAAGATTTCCCATATCTACGGCCTCTACTATAAGTGACAATCAAGTACGGCCATGGAATCGTCAATGAATTCAATGAGACAAACACAAAAACAAAAATTTATTAAAAAGATGACAGAATCAAAACGTTTCAGAAAATGTTCACTTTAAAGGCAGTACATGTCACTTTGTAAGTACATAAAAATGGATAATTTTTCACACACATACTAACATCATATTTCAACTGAATCTGCATAATAACATTTTCTAGTAAAGCACATAGTAGTTTTTGAAAAAATTGATTTCAAAATCTTTTGCTTTCTGACATAATCCTCCAAAAGTCGGTCACAAAAGCCGGTCATAAAAGCAGTGAACCAATCAAACGAACAAGACCCATATGGCGACATAAATAGTATGGTATTGTGCCGTAAAGTGTATCAGCTTATAATTCATCCTATATGTACGTTATGCGCCGTTTAATCGTGAACACAGCAACTCATCTGTTGGTAGATCCAGAGGAGGTCCTTCACTTCATGAAGGAGCAAAGTGTTCTCAGATCACCGTATCAGTGTTGTGTTTGGATCCTACTTCGCCTGTGATATGTAAAAACATTTGAATGCAAATTAATTTTTAAAAGTCCAGCTGACGTCATCAATAAAGTGGATTACTCAGGAATGAATACTTTGAAGAGAAAGTCGAAAAAAAAATAAAGGCGACCTTAAAACGTGCCTACAGAAGAACACGCGTCTGTTAAGTTTTCGCATAAGTATTCTATACGAATTTTAACTTTAATGAAATCACATGAGTTTCGAGGATTGACTAAAAACGTATTAAAATCCCTGGGGTATTTATGCATAAACATACTTTACAAATTCTCACCAGACTTTCAATGGAATTTCATTATCATTCTTTATTAGAGGATAAAAACCTATTTCCAACTATAATATTATTTCAATAATTTTCCCATAGTTGCAGGTAACGGTGCGTGAAAGTTTACATACATGTCTGACGGTTGACGTAATTTTCAAATTTATGCTTGACGCTGATAGGGTAAAGTAAGCACAATAACAAAACAACCACATTTATCATGATAGGAAGAACTAATCTCCTATTGTGTGCGCGTTATAGCTGGATTTTATTCATGTGTCGTGTGCCTCACGTGATGACTTGTTAAAAAAAAAAATAAAAAAAAAAAATAAGATTTTAATAAAGATTTACCGCCGCACGATAGCGTGCGTTAACCAGAAGCCCACGATTGGTTTGCTGGTATTAAACAAAATTAATTAAAATTTCTATACACTTTTGTATGGTTTTTAGTTTTATTTTATTTATTTTTTTTTTTTTTTATAATTTAACCGTTTCTAGTAATTAATGTCACAGGGATTACATGTTATTTATATTTATGTCGGATTAACGAAAAAAAAAAAAAAAACGGGAACAAAAAAACTTTAGAAGCTATAAAAATGTATGTTTTTAACGTTGATTATCTTATGCGTGATATTTTGAAAATAAATTTTATTTCTTTTTATCTAATTATTCAGCCAAACGGTGTGGTCGCTCTGCTAACCTATTATAGCTATGAAGAGTTTTTGCCGCCGAACTATTTGCGATATATATTTGTGAAGCAACGGCTGGAGGTTATATACCTTGCGTTCTTTTTAAACATTAGGCATTTAGGCTCCGCCCGTAAATAGTTTAGCAATAATACGAAGTTATTTGGAGATATGTAAAGTGAACGCTTTATACATATGAGGACAAATATTTACACTTCAAGTCTACAAGGGTAAGCGAGATATTTTCCAGAGAAAAAATACTTACACCACTTATGGTACAAGCGTATATAAGGTTTGCGCATTTATATGGAGCATCCAGAAGGACTTGGGTTAGACCCACTTTTTATCATACCGATAGATTCACAATCATCTTCCGTATCGATTTAAACTCGTCTTTTCGTCTTGCATTCAAAGGTCGCAATTTTTGAGATATTTTTATGAGGTCCGGTACACCGTACTGACCGTATGGACAAACGCTATTGACAGCGCTTCGTGCTTTGTGGTTGACGGTTTCGGTCACTTCCCACATAATTCCTTATATTGAAAGGTCTTTATATAAAGAAATCCAGAATTCATGAAGGAATTGTTGAATATGAATATTTCGGCATTTTAGATTACTGTGAAAAGTTTGAGTCGAATTTGGCAATTTTTTGAATCCCCGCCATATAATATATGATAATAATAATTTAACATAAAGATTAACCTAAACGAATTTAGACTAGTTTGGTCTATTTTTTTGATACCATCTCATATATGTGTTCTAATAAAATGTAACCCTATGTATGGCAAAAATGGTTCATTACTGACTTCATGATAAAAGTGGAATCGTAAGAGTAATTTATCAAAAAACTTAAACGTATCAAAATTAGATCGAGTAGATCTATTTCTTTGGCCATCACCGCGTACAAGGATTTTCATGTAATGTTAATGTCTTATTTGCCAATAAGGTCTAATTTTTAAAATTCAATGTTGAAAATTGGTCCACAGAGCATTAACCGTAGCAAATTAGGCCCAAATAAGTCTATTCTTTAGAGTCCATCATCCATCGTCCATCATAAAAGGAATTCTTATGCAAAGCAAACGCTTCTATAGCGATAATGTTTAATTTGTAGTTTTTTATACCGGAAGCAATTGAAAAATAATAAAACCCTTGACAAGTTAATTGAGTTTGCAAATTTTCAATACGCTAGTTGACGTGTTGAGCATCTTGATGAAAAGTATGCCTTTATATAAGAATAGTGCATAGTGTTTGATATACTAATACGAAAAGTAGTGATTGATTATATTGGTCGGAAAGATGCAGGATATCTAATAGTCGGTCTTGCCCTATTATAATGTTCTTACTGGTTTTGATGTACAAAAATATACCCAGCGAGAGAAAAGCCGCTTTACACTGATTTTTAACTACTTTTCTTTAATCCAGTATCTGCAAATGTAAAGTAAGTAAAATACTCTTCTTCTACTCCTATGAGTCAGCAAATCAACAACAAATGAGTTACTGAGTTGAATAAAAGTACACTGAGTTGAATAAAAGTACAACCTTCATTGAAAATTTGAAAACTCACATTTCACTTTTCTGTTATATTTTTTAACATCATTTTTATTTCTTTGTTTCGTATGCTTCTGTTTAGTTGCGGCTAGTGCGTCAATGTCGAAAATTCGTAATTGATAAAATTTTTAGTTAATAGATTGAATTTACATTACAGGCGCATACACTCACATAAATGAGCTTTTAAAAGTACATTTGCATATTGAATATAAAATGTATTTGAAAACGTTTTTCATATTTTTGCATGCGCACATATCGTATTGTTGACATACTTATACATCTCGGTGAAGGAGTCGTCTCTTCTGCCTATAGAATTTTATGTCAAGTGCCATGTTGCTCAAATTTCCATAATTTGTTACTGTTTTGCATATATTTGAGGTTTTCAATCAATTTACCAATGCAACACTAATTTCATCACACCCATGTATTCATATTGGCTGTACGCTCGTATTGCATATTTGCTTATCGACAGATTTTATTTGTAATATGAATGCATATATTTACATAAAATAAATAATAGACATATGAAACGCATTTAAATTGGAAATTTTACCCAAAGGAAAATGCTTACACAGGTGTTTATATATTATTCTATATATAAAAATATACCGACACTGGGGTTTAGTATGAACAAGAGAAAATGCTCAGATGTAAATTGTTGTGTATGTATATAAGACAGATCTCTTTATTTGGCAGCAAAACAAACTACGAGTGGCTTTGAAATATTTACCGTACGAAGTTGGGGTGCTTCAATGTCTAATGCACGTCTAAAGCTGCTCCATTTTCAACTTTGTTGATCGAAACCCTTGGAAAAACTGCATTTTTATTTTTGCATATAATTCTCTATGTCCGAAAATATAATTTACATATTGATGTAGTTTTTGTGGGAAAAAATATGGTATATCTTTACAATTTTATTTAATCAGAATACTTTTAGATTTTAAATAGTTTATAACTATATAATTCTCTATGTCCGAAAATATCATTTACATATTGATGTAGTTTTTACAAG
>NW_023998416.1:10832308-10904139 GCF_014805625.2 Glossina fuscipes
CTCTATGTCCGAAAATATCATTTACATATTGATGTAGTTTTTACAAGTAAAATTATGGTATATCTTTACAATTTTATTTAATCAGAATACTTTTAGATTTTAAATAGTTTATAACTATATAATTCTCTATTTCCGAAAATATCATTGAATGAATGAATTTTAGGAAAAATTATAAGATTTTCTTGTGCAGAGCCAAAAAACACAGACAACTTCAAACAACTTTAGATCTGATCTTAGCAAAGTGATATTTTGCACGCTATATACTCATTGCAATACTCATAAACGAACGATTGTTTGTAAAGCTTAGAAAGGAACATCGAAACGTTGCCTACACAATGGTATACAAAACTATTCAAAATGTTGTTCCAAATTTTATTCTCAATAGAACAATTGGTACGCGTTCCATTGGGAATAAATACTTTACGATACCTAAAGATTATCTCTTATAATTTTCCTACTTTTCCTACTTTCCTACTGAAGTTTTCTTTTCTCGTACCAGTTGAGGTGCAAATCTCATTAAACCTAATGGATGATGAAATGTTGAAATTTTACACATTTCCTTAAGTGAAAGAAGTGAGAAACATGACGAGCTCAAGTTGTCTCAGTTTTTTCTTATTTTCTTTTTTGCAAACGTTTACGTGCAAAAGTCAGAATGAAGTGAGAAGAAGAGAAAATATCAACTAACCTTCGACTTCAAATCTTATAAAGTTAGACCTTTTATGATTAAGGCAAAAATATTTTCTTATGATGTAGACTACGCTTGTATGAACTGGCTGTGGTAAGGCAAATAAACTTTACGTAAAATATGGATTGAAAGTGTTTTGATAGAAAAATACAGAAGTTTTAGGCAATGGAGCACGTTTGTTGACTTTAATAGCCAAAGAGGATATCGATGTGGTAGCAGACAGCTCTTATTAAGTCCTTGCGCATCTATTAGGAAATTTATGTTGACTACTTTTCTGCTTGTAATACAACTTATCAGACATAAATTTCCAAGCCTCTAAGCTTTTAAACTAGTATCAAATTATATAAAATTTTTGTTCGATTTTTTCCTTACATTAACTACGAAATGTCTTTTATCACACAAACAACATCCTTTCCCCTCTTCGTACGCTATGTTGTTGAATTTTAACAACAAATTGTTGCTGACAGATTTTTTTCCTTTTTTTTCTATCTATGATGGTAATGGTGATGATGTAATTTTGTCGTTGGTTTTGTCACATATTTCTAAACTAATCTGCCGTTGATGGTAATGGTTTGACAATGTGAGGGATGTTTTCTAAATGCAGAATACATTGTAGTTGGTATATGGTTTAGTTTACCGCAAAAATGTAATAAAACATTGAGACTACGTGTTCAAGCAAGCAGTCTACGTTATGCTCCCCCTATATCCCCCTTACCCAGCCTAGAGCAAAAAATACCATATTCATAGTGGCATTTATTTAATTATATCCATTTGCCGGGACATATTTGTTAAGAGGCGTAGCAATCTCCAATGCCAAGGAAATTCAATGTTAATAAAAAGTAAAAGTCTTTGCTTTAAATACATCCCAACGTTCTAATTAACAAAGTTAAACGAACTAAACGAAATTACAAAAAACAAAAAAAGGAACGTTGAGTACAAAAAAAAAAAAAAAAAAAAAAAAATGATAACCAAGTTATCATATTTCTGCAAATAGTCATAAGTGCTGCATGATATGTCAGACACATGTTATAACTTTCCCATTACATTAATTTTTTACTTTGGTATTATTCATGCAAAGGATAATTTATGTAGAGGCGTGTTACTCGTTACAAAAATATACGAAAAACTTTTATTACACTGTGGCTGACTGATTTGATTGTTAGAAGCGATGAGAAATACGTAATTTAGTTATTTTCCCTTTGAAAGCATAAAATAGGCGTAACTGTATCAAGCATGCCACATGCAAAATAAAATGTGACATGTGTAACGTGAAAACAAAATTGATCGATTGCCTTTGATTGCTGCAACTTTTCTCGCACAAAGTAATTTTGCTCGTAATAGTTAGTTTGTAGAATTTTAAAAAAAATTTTAAGGTTTTCATATTTTCTTTTTTCATCCATTTGCTTATATGGCGTAAGGTATGTTAAGGATTTAAGAGATGTCCGCTTTTCATCATTTGGATCGAATAAATTCTCTCTCTTTTAATGTTTCCTACGAAAATAAAGTCTTTATATAACTACTAGGCTCCAAGCTTTAATATTCCAAGAGTTCATCGCATATAAAGTACAGCTTTTGTAAGGCAACACGGAAAAAGTGACAAGGAAGACTGGGCTCCCATGAACAAAACAACAAGACAATGATGCTTAAAAGGATGTGAGAAAATAGAAAGATATAGGGAGTACGGCCATAGCTTAGAGGCTGTGTGCTCAATCGCCAAATACCAGCTGAGCGCCTACACTACAGCTACGAACCAAGTATGCTCTAGCGTAACAAAAGTTGAGCCGCGAACACCGACTGTTTAGTCGCTGCTCTTACTTTCACGGCAATCGATGATTTCTATGGGGAATGAGGAATAATCGATGAGGAAGTACGCTCCAGCGCGACGACATTTGAAACAGAAAACATTAACTTGATGGTCGCGACTCGTATCTTCAGAGCTATTCGACAACCGATCAATGATTTCTGTGGGGAATGAGGAATAATTGATGAGGAACGTTGCTCCAGCGGCCGACTTAATAGTAATTCATGAGGATTGAAAATTAGTACATCCATGATTTTCGCTGAGTATGAAGAGTTCTTCGTAAGAGATCAACTTCGAGAATCTAAAACAATTCTGGAATTAATTTATGTAACCTTGATGCATGAAGGCTGCGCAACAACGAATGTTAAAACCGATGACTTTCACAACGACTGAGGGATAATTTTTAGGGAGCGAGAAATATGCTCGAAAGTTAAAAACTAAAAGTATAAAAAAAAGATTGTGGGGTAAATTTATCTAAAACTTATAGATCAATAAGGACCACATCAATGATGTAGTGAACTTGAACCAATTATAAATTAAAATCCTTCCTCATAGACCAGCTTGAGTACTCTAAAATGATGTTGGCATACAGTTGTCTAACTAAAACTTATCGATCGTGGCAGGGCAAACGAAGAAAAACTGGCGAGAATTGCAGGGAATTTTAAATTTGAACCTAAAAGCTGCACGAGGGATGATTATTGAGTATATTCGTAAAGTTGTTTATTGTTAAAGCCATAACGATGAATGCTTACAAAATGGCTGTAATGGTCTGTTATGTCCATTTGTATCCGTCTAAGGTTGTACATTATATTTTAATGCGCATCATTTTTCATTTTCTATTGAGCGATGTCATGCGGGAATAAATACATTTATGTTAAACTTTCAATGAGGTTTAAGAATAACAACATTTTTTCAACTACATATATTATTTATTCAATTAATTAATTAGATTTTTACACATATAAAATTGGTTAAAAAAAAAAAACCAGTTAACAAAAGAAATGTTTTTACAATAATGTAAATAAATCACAAAATTGTTGAACCGCGCACCATTTATGAAATGTTTATTCTGTTGATTATGGAAGGACTTATGTCCTGTGCATATGCATGCAAATACACGTAGAAGTAAAAAATGTTTGTCCTTTTTTTTTTTTCTTTTTTTTGTTTTACAACACTTGTCATTAATTGCAGGCAATTTATGTAATAGTTGAGTTTTTTATTTATCATAGTCATAAACAAGGGTTTGAGGGCGTAATAATTTTAGTACTTTTTATAGTATCTCGAGGTGCTCATTAAATTTATATGTACGTACAGATTTCTGAATTATGTTTAGCCTTTAGGAAATTCTCTCTTACGCTGACATTTGAAACATATGCCACTTTCTGTATTTCTCCCTCTCTCTCTCTCTCTCTCTCTTTCTCTTTGCCTAACCTTATTATAAACCTATATCAAGCGCGCTTGTAATTCGCTTTGGAAATCTCTTTCAAGGCTTGTATAAACGTACGGGAAATATGGGTAAACGATTTGAAACTGTGAAACATCTTAAGCCCATGCTTCATCTCATCACTTTTTTGTACGCGATAAAAGCACAAAGATGGAACTTTGTTCGCATGTAATTATTGCACGCATGATGTACGTAGAGAAATGGAAATAATAATTATGTTTACTTGGTTAGAATTCAACGATTTTTTTTTTTTTTTTTTAATTACATTTCGTGCCGCATAAGCCGTTTCTTTACGAAAAGTTCATTTATTTATGAAACAAAAAAAATAAATAAATAAATAAATAAAAAAAATTTAAATGGTGGGCATGCGAAATTCGAATAAACCTAGAGTTACTTCCTTTAAGCAAATTTTTTTTAAAAGTTTTTTGTACATTTTTTGTAAATTTATAATTCACTGTTGTGAACATGGTACACTGAATAAACCGGCGGTAGCCGGTGTAAGTATTGTTATTGGCGTTGTTGTGTTTACATATGCCATTATTTATATAAAGTTGTTTTTTTCTTTGCTTTTACATTTGGTTATTGTAACATTTAACTGCCATTCTGACAGAAACAAAAAATCAAAACAAATTTATTGTAACGAAAATTAAATAAAATATATGTGTATTTCAGGACGCACCGTGTACAGGCTGCACCTCGAGCAGGCATAAATAAACTTTATGATATTTAGTCAATTCTAGCCGGGTCAAAGGATCGATTAAGATAAGAGTTGATACGAAGTTATCTTTCATTCTGTGTACTTACGAGTTAAATTTTAAATCGATGGCTACAGTCTTTGAAATTGCATCAAAGAGTCAGCCAAGTTTCGAATACAATATTGGGATTAAAAAGTTTGACGGCTTCGTCATTACGTGTCCGTACGGATTTCTTTAAAAGTGTACTCTATCTATTTCAGATTGGCGGCATCCTAAATGCCATCTATATATAAATCCGCGCCAAAACCGCTTTTACTTACAAACTGTAATATGCTGCAATGGTTTAAATGAAAAACTCTTCGAATTTTTTCATCACAATAGCATATGAAAAATAGCATCGTTTTTCCGCCCATTGTACGCACAATCGCCAATCAATTGGATATCTTTGGAAATTTTAAATGGCTCCAGGAATCAAATTTCAAATCGTAGCCGTTTTCAAATTGCTTCCTCCAAACTCCAATCGATGCCTGTTGTAGCTTCTTGTTAGGTATACAAGACGTTCGTTTCAAAATTTGCTAATACTTTTATGCGAAGCAGATCGTGTACGTAAACTATATTGTTCCCAGATTGTTAACGGGAAGCATTCAAAATCAAAATGACTCTGTTAAAATAGACCCTTATACGAAGAGGGAGCATAAAAATGGTCCGATTGAGTTGCAGTTTGAGCAAAGAAAATATATGGAAACTGAACTGAACTGAGGAGCAGACGGATGCTCAGATCGACTCATAACTGAATTTGAGTAATTTAGTATAATATAAGTTGATTCTGTCTCAGATCCTTTTGATTGTTGCATATATCTGCACAAACTTAGTTTAACTCGATTCATGTGGGATATAAATGTATCTTTTAATCGTCAGCAGGCTTAATATTTATTAGACAATTGTAAAGTTTCCTTTAAAGGTCTTTTGCTTTTGGTCTGTTCATGGTTGTTACAAAGGGAAAGGCAAAATTAATCGACCGCAAAGAGGATGAAATTAAAAAATTCGCATTGTTCGTAATTTACATAACATACGGGAGCAGACACATGTAGTACATACGTCATATCAACATGTTCATAAATTTAAAAATAAATATTGTTGTTAATGTTAAAATATTTACTGCGTTAACTGCGTGCTGCGGAGTTAAGAGTGCAAACAATAATTCTCAACACTAAATTGCTAAGGTTACCTTAATGTCTTTTGCATTTATCAATGCAACCATAAAAGCATAATTCAATCAGTTATGATAAATGGGAGCTCGATCGAATTACGTTTGTTTGAAAATAATATCAAAAAGAACTTTGCCATATGCTTTGTTAACATTATTGTTCGAAGCTTTAAATTGTCTGCATACGCTTGTCAAAGAGGAATGTTTTTCTTGATCCACACGCATTGAATGTTCCGATGCAATTCAAATTTTCCTCCTTTATGCGCTACCACTGTCAACAAATTTCTTATTTAATAAACAAACACCGCTATTTATTGTCTATCTCCTGTTGGTTTTGTGTTTTGCGCTTTCGTTTTTTTTTTTTTGGCGAACAATTTGTAGTTAGTTTTTGTTTTTGCTGGTTTTGTTTTTGTTTTTTTTTCTTTCTGGTATTATGTATTCGTGTTTTGCGCAATATTTCTGCATATGATTGTTTATTTGCCATTTATTTTGGTTGATGCTTGACTTGTTAGTTGCTATACATAAAACAAATTGTATGCAAACTGGTGTATTTTTAATTGGCTTTGACAGCGCGCAAAACTGACAACCTGCGATAAGTAAAGGAAAAAAGCATAAAAACTGAACTAAATTATGATTGAATAGTGACATTTATTAAATTTAGAAATCGTGTGTGTATAATTTGTAGCTTTCAATTTAATTTAAATGGAAAATCGAATTCGTAATACGAAAAAAAAATTTAAAAAAAAAAAAATAAAAAATTCCATAGAATTATGCTAAAGTGCGTAATATGATGTAATTTAAAATGTAATGCACACCTAAACTTAAGTAACGAGTGAACATTTTCTGATCTAATTTTTGGTTCCGCCAGGCATGACCACATGCTTTCATTGGTTGTCGCTGAGCTACAATATCGTCCAGTTATTTTACTTTTATTGCAGTGTCTCTTAAATGAACATGAAAAAAAGTAACAAAGTGATGTGGGGCTAACCTTCAACTTTCTTCTAATTAATATTTTATTGATATCATTGATTGTCTATCTAATATATTGTTTGTGAAAGTATTTTATCTTTTCTCAATTTTTCTTCGTATTCTAGGTTTTCTTCTTTTTTTTTTTTTTTGAGGTGGAAGACCATCAAAAGGCGCCCATTAGGGCAGTGCGAGACTTTAACCCACTAAAAACCACCTCTCCTATTCCCTACCCTGTGGCACGACCGTTTAGGTATACCTTCACAGGGAGGGTAGCCGTTTAGGCACTACTTAAAAGCCTACGATGACGCTCTTCGTGTCTTTGTTTACGCATAATGTTTGCGGCGAACATTTCTACCGCCTTCCATATTTTGAGGTCATGCAACATATCTGTATGTAGTAGTATTCTAGCTTGTGCAGACGTATTTGTGATAATTTGTAACATAAGTTGTCTCTGAGATGGTTTTCAAGCCATGTAATAACAACAAAAGTGCTATTGCTGAAGAATTCTTTCACAGTATTCTCAGCGTCGTCATGTCTTTGCCTGCTTTACCTTTTTTAAAATAAAAAAGCCTCACATAGCGTATTTCTTCAGATATTTCATCCATTTTGAAGTTAATATAAGTTTTTACACGAGCAACGAATTACAAAACTATCTTCGCAAAAAATATTTAGCCGAAATGTCACATTTTAAGCACTTGTTCATTTAAGACAAGTAAATGAATATTGCCCAATATATTAACATCATCCTGCTGAAAGACCGCAAAGATCTTTTATATTACGTAATACACAAATATTATTGTTATTATTATTATTATTATTATAAACTTAGCCAGAGAATAAATTCTAAGACTAAAGTCTTAAAGCACTAGCATCTAAGGCTTTCGGCTTTATTAAAAACTCTACCGCACTTGAGATTTGAACCCACGACCATTGAGTTGCTAGTCGAGACGCTTGCCTACTCGGCCACTCAGGCGGCAATACACAAATATATTCCGAGACCGATTATTGTATTGGCGTTTAGTGTAAGCAATTGAATGAATCCTTAAGGTGTCTTCCTCTCTAGCCCCCTAGCAATCTATCCATGGCCTATGTTTCAACGGCCCAAGAATCCATTTCATTACATAAAACACATGTTAAAAATTGCAAGTTTTTCTTAAATAAGGTAGTAAACCAATTAGAGAAATCCATTGCATCGGACTTCAAATGTCCCTATCAGATCCACAAATCATTCATGTCAAGTATAGTATATAAATTTGTAGTCGTTGATTGTTTCCAGTTACTCCAGCTTCTAAGAGGCTTTGGTGGCTTTTCGCAGCAAATTACATCTTTTCTCAAATTTCATTTGCGCACTTACGAGCGCGTTGTTCGAGTTCCAGCTTTTTATGTTGCTGCTCGCGGCTGTGAAGTGTTCGCAATGTGATTATTTCGATTACATAGAATTTTTATAACGCGTTCCATGATTGGATAAATGAGATGTTATTCTCATGTTTGTACAGTTGATTGCCAATTAGCAAAAAAAATTCCGCTTGAAATTCTGATTTCAATACACTATTACCTACATTGCTAAGATTAAATTACGGGTGCCGTCATTTTAGGTTATATTATCTAAGCAAGTTGTTCACTAATTTTGCGAACCACAACCTTTCGGACGGTAAGTGTGAAGAAGAGTATAATCCAATGATACTTAAGTGAAACCGAAAACTTTGCATCTTTATTTCGTTTTTTGTTTTTCTATAAAATTTTTGTCAACAACACATTTAGTTACAAGTGGTATAGAAAAAAGTCAGCTCAATAACGGCGATGAGAACGACGATAAGAATATAAAATGAAGCAAAATATCACTAAATAACAAACGGATAATAATGGCTATGATAATAATGTTTCATGGCATTGACAGTCGATGTTAATGTCGCTGACGCGCTGATTTACCCGCCATCATAATATAGTTGATTGGATAGCAGAAAAAAAAAAAATAATAAAAAGACTACTTGAAGTTCAAGCACATTTTCAAAAGAGTGTTGCTTATGGAGTGGAAAGTACGCACTTCGATGCTTTATATAGATTAACACATATTTTTATGCACAAAAGATGTTTTTTTTCTCATAATTGACTTTTTACTAAGGATCAGCTGAGGATAAACAAATACTTGACATAACGGCATAAAGCTGTTGAATGTTACATAAGTAGCATTAGTTGCAAAAATATTTATGGAAGAGAGATAACGCAAAGCTAGGTGCAAGTAGTAAGCAATGTTTTTATTTAATAATTTTCTTCCTCTTTTTAACGATTTATTTCCCATTCGTATGTAATCGATCAATTTTTATTAATTTCACTCTCATGAAACTGTCAAACTAACTACCGCGGCATAAAAAATTATACAAAATGCAAAAGTTCGCTGCTGCAAAAGTTGTTGCCTGCAACCCGTTGACTGATTCATTGAGTTCTGCTGTCAAAATTACAAATTCTTGACATGTAATATTGTGCTGTGCAGCCACATTTACTTGTTTGTAAATATATATATGTATAGGCAGTAAAATGTCTACTATATTCTTAAGCATGTTGCCTAAAAAGTATTGACCCTATGGAAAACAATATTAAGATGAAAAATAAGGTGAGTGGCATATAGCTCCTTCATCGTTCAGAGACTTGCTACCCTTTTGTCGGCAACGTCCTATTGAATCTTCTGATATATAGAGCTATTCCCTGCTTAAGCTTAAGAATAACATAAACCAGGATATGATGACAATTAGCTCGTAGTATGGATGGATTAAAACATTCGAAGCTATGTTCTATTACTTTCTGACGGATCATTGCGAATATAGACAATCCGGCGTTATTCACATGAGATGCGACTTTCTGTTGGCTGACAGGTTTATCTACATTACACAATTGACATAAGTATTATTGATCAGTATTTCTGCAAGTCTACATCATTGGTTTAGCACAGGCAATTCTTAGTTGACCTCAACAAGTGCTCATCATAGATTTCTTGGCTTCTGGTCCAGATTTCTCCAAAACGTGTATTTGCTCGTACACACCCGCGTACGGGGAGTTTGAACTATTAAATGTTTTAGGATTTAATATGTCTAATATATAGTTTCAAGGCGAAAAGATGAAATGAAAAGGATCGATACTTTTTAGACAAATTCCTTCTTTACAAAACGATGGTTCCATCCAGTACAGGAGATGCCTATATATATGTTGGTTTGTAAATATGTATATTCGTACTATTAGCAACTTGCATCATGTGTTCGGCGCGCTTTATATCCAACCGTCTAGACAGACATGTACAACAGAAACAGTAACAGCACCAACAACAGCCATTGCCACAAACGGCAACGGCTTTCAGTGCCTGCGCAATTGTTCAAGCAAAGAATTGCTTGCTTTTAAGCGCCTGCAGTCAAATGTATTCATTTACAATTTCAGTAAATTGTAGCGTTAACGGTGGCAGTAGTTGTCAATCGTACATGTATGTACCATTGAAGGTATATTGCTACAAAAATTCATTTTGTTACTGCCGCATACAGACTTGGTGAAAAACTTTCTACTCGGTACTGATTTGCTACAATTTTGTGTAACGTATGTGTAAATGTTTGATTATAGGTTTTGTATTCATTGTTGGCGTTACACGGCTTTTATTGAAAACTTTATAGACGCATAGAGAAATTTTCAGAATTGATAGAAATTCTGCATGTTGTTATTCAAAATGGGTGGGCGTGCTATAACAAGTGCAAAGTTATTATACATGTTAAGCTTGCCGCTGACAGAATTTTGACATTATTGATATTTCGAAATATAATAAAACGAGATGTCCATGTGCCGCCACATTGTGGTGGAAAAGTTCAATTGGAATTTTAATATTAATTATATTACTACTGCTACCGAAATACAAAAAAAATAAAAAAATAAAAATAAAAAATAAAAATAAAAGAACAAAGAAATATCTGTCTAGATTGGTCTATTATTAAAATATTTCCGCTTTAGGCTGTTTATTTGAGTTTTATTTCATTCTTTGTATTACGTCATTGTAGACGAAATATTTCGAATTTTGATTTTCCAAAAATCAAATATTTATTAATAGTTTTCCAATAAATTGATTCGCTTTGATCCTCTACTCGCAAGATACATCATCGCTCCTACAACTACTTCATCGACGAGTTTAGACTTTGATTGCTTTGTTAAAGCAACCTTGAGGTAATTTATTCGCAAAGATTTTAACGGAGAGTTGAGTTTAATTTATCCGAAAGTTTATTTACAAGACATCGAGGAATATGACTATGTGATACTAAATATGTCTTTATTTACTAACAATTCTGCGTATTCTCTTAGGCGCGCTTAGTCTCGTTAATTTTCAGTGCTAAAAGTAGATATAACGTTGCCGTGCGCCTTGCCAGCAATCGATCGCAATCGACTACTACTACCATTTTTCCTATGCAGCCTGAGCTGATGGAGATATGAAATCAGTTCAATCACAAAGCAGTATTCAATCGATAGAAATGTCAGTTGAACACAATAAAATAGCTTTCGCAGATATATAGATTTGCATATAGATTAAGAGATTTTTGACTAACAGTTTCCATTCCAAATGAATAAAGAGCTAGAAAACGTCAAGGTTCATTTCTTGAAGAATGAGACTGTGCAGAACTGGAGAGAAGAACATTTTAATTTGTTACAAGTTGGAATTTTTAAAGCTGAGAAAATGTACGCCAAAAAAAAGTAGTGCCGCTTTTCTTCTTATTTGGTTTTGCTAAACAACCTTTCTGATCAAGAACGCATTTATTTGTTTCCTTCGAGATTAGTTTTTACAAACATCAAACTTTTTTATAGCACTTTTAAGCATTTGCTTTCATATTAAGTGTGTTTTTGCCGTAGTTGCTGCTCAACATCTCTTTACTTGTGTAACTGCTGCAATTATGGATATGTACAATGTTTATTTCCAAATCTGCTCTGTCGGAAATAGAAAGGAGAGACTGTCGGCGAACATTCTGCTATGGTTAGACAAACCTTGAAGCTATTATTATCTAAGAACAAATACATTGCATCGCCTGTTCAAGAAGAAATGACAATTTTAGTATATTTCGGGCATTCGTTGATGGGAACGAGAATTTAAAGATCAATTTTGACATTTTCGCTGATCTCTAGTTTGGTTTCACAAATTCATTTTTCCATCGTTTCACAAGCTTTAACGATAAACGATCCTCGGGCATTGCTGTATCGATACTTACTTTAAATGAGAAACTAATGCCGCATTATAAATCGATTGATGACAATCGTTTTTGGATAATTTCGCGATAATTTTATAATTTAATCGTAGACATCGATATGATATTTTTCATAAAAGACGCGACTTAGAGATAGGCTTGATTAACAACGATCGTGGTTAAAGTAACCAAGGAGCTAATAGATTCTTATATTTTGTCCGCTATGGTGGATACTTGATATTCGCATATAACCTGATCAATCTCTTATGTGTGTATATAAATTTTTATCTTTTTGCACATCATCCAAATCTGTTAAAAGCTAAAATGTATAAAATTGAAAACAGTACAGTACAGTAATTTTTCGTATAGACATATATGCGAACATCTTCAATAAAAAGTCTTAACGAAAGCAATGTTTATCTGTTTCTGTCTCATACTTGAGATAGCAAGAAAGCTATAAAACACAAAACTGACATTATTCCATTAAGTGCGAAGATTATTTTTGCTGGACATATCTGTTTGTTACGCATTTTCAAATGGCCATTGACAACTGCGAACATAAGCACATTGCCTTCATGGCCATCAAAGAAAATATTTTTATTTTTATATAGATATTACAGATAATAAGTCTGATTAGTTGGTTACAGAAGTTGGAATAACCTCTCATCAAGTTGAAGACTAAGCTGGTCTTCTCTTAAGATATCTTCCAATAAGCTATACTCACAGCCTTACTTCGATTTCGTTTAAATAAATGGCAGCGATTTGATGACGAACTAAAGAACAGCGTGAGAAAGCAATAATTGAGAAAAAAAATTGTATTTGCTTGCACTTAAAATTCAAGTTACATCCGAGTATATATCTGATGATTAAAAGTAGTAAGCGGCCTTGTCCATCTATATACAAGATGATCTCACTTCGTAGAATTAGTTTGGAACTAGTGACATGCTTATCAGATTCCAGTTGAAAATGAAATTTTTAATTAATGGCAGTGTCGTAGAAAAGTGACGGTCTTAGCGTGATTTCTGCGACATTGCTTGCAGGCTTGAATTCGAAATTTTTCTCATGGCAACCAATTTTATGTATTATGCATGCGTTTTACTTTCATATTTTGATTTTATTTTCGAATCAAGTTTCTTCGGCAAGACTCTTAAATGATGGATAAGTCCTATCCTCGCCATAGTTAATCACAATTTAATGCCAATGGTTAAGATAATAAAATGCAGACCAATATAATATGAACTTGGACGTTTGTAAGATGATTTATAAGAAGTATATTTGCAAGGAATTATTACGAAATATGTTTGTTTTTAATGTACGAGATTTTATTAACAACATTTTTTCTCTCTTTCTTTTATTTCGTTGCAGGTATGTTCAATTTCAGTGAAATTATTATTTCAGTGTAAGTAAAAAAAAAAAAAAAAAATTTAAGATTGAATTGATCTAATGCTTATTACGTTTTAGGATGTTTGAAATTTATTTTTGGATGTCGTTGTTTATTGGAACCATAATCTTAACTGACGGATTCATGACATTCCACATTTTAGCTTTTTGCTTGTAACAAACTTGACTTTTATCAAAAATGGAAATTAAAATAAAATTTTCTCAATTAAACGGAGACTTCTTCGATATTCCATACTCGAAACTAATGGAACTATGGTGTAACGAGCACGCTGTCAAACAAATTTCCCTTTCTATGCTTCTGTTACTTTTCTTTTCATTAAGTTTTTTGTTTCTGTCCATAAACGAGGTCATCTTCATTATATTTACTTCCTTTAGTATCTCGTAGTATCATTTCACCTTCAACTGTATTAAAGTCGAAAACATTAATCTTATATTCCATGCTCACGTAATAAACAAAGGTCGTGAATTTACCCGTGATAATTGAAGACGAACTACACCCGAAATATCTGACATTATGAAGTTTTTTTTAACGATCTCGATCATTTTGTCATACATTGTCAGCGAATCAAATACGAAACGATTGATACAATTTGAAGTTATTGAGATTCGATTTAAGTTGCTCTCATTCTTGTTTAATTTTTGGTTTAAGTGAAATCAAAGCAGATGAGATACACAGCGATATGCAAAAATTGTTGAAAAGATTAACTGGTCACATGGGTTTATTGTTTACTTGAACATCTAATAAAAAAGTACTAAATTGGGGTGACAATTACTGGGCTTTGGAATATGCAAAGCTTTGCTCTGCTACCACCGAAGCAATCGTTTTGCCGCGAGGATCTTTAAAGCATAACTCTAATCATATGGAATCGTTTATACAATCCCTGGGTGCAAAAACGAGCGATCAATTCGCATAAACCTTATAAGTTGTGCGAAGAAGCTGAAATCTTAAGCACCATTGGGGCAAGGATTTCGAAACTTATTAACAAAATT
Organism: Glossina fuscipes; assembly: GCF_014805625.2. NCBI lineage: Eukaryota > Metazoa > Arthropoda > Insecta > Diptera > Glossinidae > Glossina > Glossina fuscipes. Next base: position 10,846,702 of record NW_023998416.1, read on the forward strand.
TCATGTAGGAAAACAATTTTCCACTTAACAATGAAATGCTTATAGTCTGCAACGGAAAGTTTTAAGTTGCCAGAGTAAAGAGCTGGGAAATGGTTCTGACGATAACAGTGATAGTGGCTACGGGGACGAAATGGAAATGGTAGGCAGAGAGACTGATAAACAAATCGATAAAAAAGAGCTTGAGACTGTTAAAGAACAACGCGAAGGGCAATCTAAAGCACGAGAAACTCTTGAGGAATTACTCCTTACGGAATTTATTGTTCGTTAATAAATCTCAACTATAATCAGTGATTTAATTTTTCATTGTATATATATATATGTACAACTATATTTAATAAAAAACATAATTTTTTTTCTTTCAATTAAGTATTTCATGTCATGGTAGAAGAGTAGCGCCAGCTTAGTAATCTGTGAGGTGTTGAAGTAGTCCAACTAAATGTTCTATATTCATGTCTTATTTACGCATCGCTTTCCTTTGAGTTTGCAGAGTCTTCTGCGTAGCGTGCACAATTTTTTGCTTAGAACGCTTAACATTTGCATATTGTCGGAGTTATTATATAACAGTGCTACCGGGGATATAATAGAAGCTTAATAAATCAAAGGGTACACATGTGCAATGATTGGGATAGCTCCCAGTTAGAGTACAGTCAGTGATTATCGGTGACAATTATGGTTTAAACTTCAATAAATTTCTTGTCGTTAGGCTTATAAATTTTAAAAGGGCAACACTGAGTAAATCAGACCTTATATTAAATAAATTCTTGTGGTGGTTCAGTTGTTCGCATACTATAGACCTTGCATGAATGATTCGATGATTAAACTGGGTTTAATCCCTCCGATGTTTTCGATATTGCAAAGATTTTTGTCGATTAATTATCGATTTTGCTTTAACCTCCCACTGCGCTGTATTCTCATTTCGGATTTGCAATAGTTCCGTACATAGTTTTTAGGCTATGTGTCAAAACATGCCGCTTCACATTGGCTTACAGTCCCCCACAGAGAGTATATACTTCAATGAAATCAATTGATTTTTATGAAGTTGGGAACAATTTTAATGTTGAATCATTATTTGCTACTTCTAAGCTTACTCCTTGTGTACCTTTATTAATTTCCATCATTTTCCAAAGTTATTACATAGCAATATCATGCCATTGTGTATGTTAAAGTATGTTAACCATTAACCCCTGTTTGCTTAACAAAAGCAGAAAGGAAAATACATATACAAATAAATTTAGGCAAAAATGATTTTATTTTGAAATCAAAATCAATATAAAATTTTTTTTATCACTATTTTGTAAATTTTGTGCAAATCAAATTATTCTCGTTTTATTTGCTATAATCTAGCAACTGATGCCCTCAGACATTACGGGCTGATAGACAGACTGATGGATAAACAGTTAAAGTAAACAAACTTTGACTGTGAATGGACATAACAAATCCCAGGTATAAACGATGGTTGCTTTTTTTTTTTTTTTGCTTGTCGTATGTGAGATAAGTGCGATATATATTCGCACTCCGTAAGCTTAAAGGTGCGGCTGGTTGGTAGTGTTATGCTTCTTTAGTTTTCCGCATAAGCATGACTTGACTAAAAAAAAAAAAAAAAACGATAGATAAACTCGTGTACATCTATAGTAAATGCATGAGAATAAAATATCCGACGTGCTTAACATAAACCAGCAAAACACCTCACAACGTTGTCTTATTTTTGGTTTTGGTATTGTTCCTCTTTTGGTGTGGAGCAGGAAAAATAGCTATCAAGAAAATAAAAAAAAGAAGTAATTCTAACTTATGTGTTTGTGGTCGGCCACCTTAAATATTTTGTATGTTACTTAATCTCTGTTCCGATTGTTCGCCTTTTTTCTTTTTTTTTTTTTTTATTGGTTTTTCGTTTTGCACTTTCTTTTATGCCATCATACAAATGCATACCATTGAATGTTACGCTTCAAAAATGTACAAAAATGTCATTAAAATTGCTCTTCATAAATCACCCGAAAAAACATGTAACAACATAACCTCATTTCACGGTCCATGAACTTTACATTACCTCCTATGCATGCATATATGCATATATACATATATCTATATATATATATATATATATATATATCTAAGGATGAAGTTAGCTTCTGCTGATGTTAGTACTTGTACGCATTCGTACATATGGTATGTATGAGTGTATACTATTTATGTAGGTAGGTGTTATTGTTGACCAAAGCTGCGTGCCTGACTGTCTGCCTGAGTGACTGCGTGTTGCTTGCATTCTCATGTTCACATGTATCAAAGTTGCACAGTTTATGCTGTTCGTATGGATTATGGTTGTGCACAAATTTATGTGAACAACCGCACAGAGAATGGAGAGAAATACAGACAGATAGATAGACAGACAGACAGACAGACAGACAGACAGACAGACAAGTAAGCAAGCAAGCAAGCAAGCAAGCAAACCAAAATAAAAAAATTTTTTTTTTTAATTTTTTTTTTTTTTTTTTTTTTTTTTTTACTTTTATCACCATGTTGGCAGGGCTTAAAAATCGCAAAATAAAAACAAAATATTGTACGTAAACGAATTATGTGAAGACTTCTTCTTCTGAACATTCAGAATGTTATAGTTTTCCTTTGCGGCTTTTAATATTATACCAGACACAGGAAAACGATTTGGGTATTTCTTATAAACCTTACAGTATGTACTGCATATTTTCGGTAAACGATTACGCGTTGCATAGCAAATACGTATAATGCTTTTATCATTTCGATAACGACCAAAATGTTTATACGACACAGCCAGAAAACTTGCTAAGGGAGTACTAAGAGAACTTTTGTTACTTTCTTGTTTTGCAGCCCGATGTTGGGACATTGGTTTTACGTTTGTTGGCTTTTATTTCAATTAGAGAGAATTTCAAGGTTGTTTTTTTTTTTTCTTTTTAATATTTTCTTTGTTATCTACATATTGGTATTGCCGCACATCAGGCCCCAAGCCAATGTACATATAATATCTTCTTGAGTGTCGACAATAACAGCGACTCAAGTATACTTCTTGTTTTTTCAAGTATCTCATGCTTGAACGTGAGAAAATCGTAAATGTAAAAAGTGAAAGAGAAAAGCAGGTCTCCGATCAGTAAATGCCCTGTTGAAGCCTCAACAATTTATATATATTCAATTCAAAAATTTAGACTAACATTTCTTCCCGCTGTAACTATCAGTTTGTTTTTGGTTTTTATGGGCGTTTGAATTATCAGAATCACTTTTACAACAGATCATCTGCAACTAATTGAAACTGAAAAACTTTGATATCAATATGTGTTATGGATTTGCTTCTAATCTTCTGAGCGTGCTTCTGAACATACTTAATAAATTCTCAAGCACGATGTTCGAAAAGCCATTATTACCAACTTCTTCGTTCCTTTATACAAATTATTTCATTTTCTCGTTCAATGAACAGATCAACCAATTTAGAGAATTGATTTAACTTGTGATTTCAAGTTGATCAAAGGCGCGAGATATCTATCTAATCCTAGTGCACTTAAGTACGATTATACGCAAAAGATGGTCGGTTCGCCCGTTACATATTGAGGGCTTAGTAATATTGCCATTTCTTCTCTAATATCCCAAAACTTCAGAAAATGAACCGGGAACTCCTTCCCATAAGTTTGCCATCGAGTGCTCGCTGTTTTTGGCCAAATGCAAAAAGATGAAGTTCCAGAACAACTGAGTTGCGCTTGAAATTGAAATTCAGTAAATTTTAAATAAAATACATGCATATCCCTATTCTTCAATCCTTTTCAATCCAATCCAATGGTGATATCTGAAAAGGGATAATCCACTTATCATAAGCTTGTAATATCGATTTCATACGAGATAGATACGGACGATTTTTTAAAACATTGTTTATGCAAAAAAAAATTAAAATTTTGATGAGTTAATTGGATATAGTTAATAAACGTCTAGATCTAATCCGAACTTTGATTCGGAAAAAGAAATGCAATAGATTTCCTTAATTTAATTGTTTTAACTTAAATTTTTTTTAGTATAAAAAGGTGACGAATTAATCTTCTGCTGATGTAGTTTTCTGCACGTGAAAGTGCTCATCGTTTATTTTTCATTACATATAAGTCGTTACATAGTGTTAGGTGCGGCATTGTATGTTTTGTGCACTGCAGGAAATGAACCTTATTTTGACTACGTGAATAATATATGCTATATGTGCTAACAGCTTGGGACAACTGAAAGCATAATTTTTTTATACTCTGTCTGGACATCTATTCATTTATAAGGTACGCACTTAACACGTCTAGTGTACTCTAGCACGAGAAAGCAAATTTTATTTCACATCACTCATATCAAGGGACAGCAATTTGTAAGAATATAATTTTTCGCTTGCTCTTTTTTTTTTTTAATATGATCACTCACTCAGGAGATGTCCACTATTCGTGTAATACCGTAACGAGCAGAAAGAAGCGAAAATAGGTAGGTGATAGTCGCAAGTCTACTGCCCTATGGGCCTATGTGCCCAATTGATAAGTGATGTGACTTTGCCGACTGAGCACTCAATATAGCTACGACTAAGGAACGCTTTACCGCACTGACGACTAATAGTCGTGGATCTTACCTGCTGGCAGTGTGTTTCTATTTACCGCAAATAAAAAGAGATTAGTGTCAAAGTTCAACGTTGTGAAATCAGTCAATTGCAAAACATGCCCTCTTATATCATTTTGCGGGCGCTGCCTTTCCGCTTAAAGTTGATGCTGACCCCCCTTATGCATTAATTTTTCTCTTATTTTTGTTACAGTCAAACACACGTCTCGTATATTCTTTAAGGTTGCAGTCGGCGTACTTTTGGTTCGTTTTATTTTCAAATCGATTGAAGCGACTCATTAACATTATCATTGCCGCGTCGATGTATCCGCTCTCCAGCTTAATCTGTCCATTGCTTGTATTAAATTAACCCATTTCGTGTATTCCATGCTCTGTCCCGTTGCCTATATTTTCGCGTTTGCACACTCGCTGCATTCAATAATCGAGTTCAGAATATCGATCAAGTATAAGTTTCGATTTCCAGATGTATCCAATTTTTAGGTGCTTTCTAGACACTGCTGTCTCCTTTCATTGTACTTTAATCTGCTCTTTCTTCTTCTCATTTACAGTCAATTGCTTCGGCAATCTGGATGAGATATTCTCTTGTAATCCGTAGTCTATATTACTTACGATATTCTAAAAATATGTGTTTCATTTTGATTGCATATTCTCGTTACACTGCATACATTCGATAGAGAAAAGAAGGTCTTCCCATCATTTCAAAAGCTATCGAATTATGTGTACAATCATTTTTTAGCCGTTTGCATCATTGGCCATAGTGAATTAATATTGAATGACTGACTGCTCAACTAAAATTTTTAACAAAATTCCTTTGTTGTTTCCGTCTCTAAACAATAATTTTTATTATCTGTTTGATTCCACGCACAATGACAATTTATTACAAACTCGCGTTTGTAATGAAAAAATGAAAAAGTTAAATATTCGAATTTACTTGGATTTTTTATAAAACTTAATTGGCTTAGTAATAAAAAATGCCATCAGTAAAACTGAATTGAAATGAAAAATAAATAAAATAACGCATACTCTCTATAATATCAGTGCGATATCGAACAATTGATCATTTATAAGTTTTGTAGAAGTGTTGTGTGGCCTAATTGTATTGCGGTTATACACCCTATTACTCTTTCCATTTACACATTCAATAATTCAATAAAGATTGATAACATATCAGTGTTCGGCAAATTTATTTTATTTGATTTTATTTAATAGATTTTAATTATGTTCAACACATTTTGTTATAGTTTGAGTTATATTTTCTATATTTAGTTTGATATAAATTTTTACAAAAATGAATGCAATTAATTTTAATTGAATACGTAATGAATAGACAGTCCCATGCATAGGAAGATACACTCGAGATCTGAAGCGTATTGGAACGAAGGTGAAAAAAATGCATTAAGAAAATATTTAACAAAAGAATTTTTAAATTAAATATATTCATTAAAAGCAAATGCTACGATATGAAGGAAAAGGAAAATTTTCTTAAAAAAATTTTACGCTTTTCTTATTTTTCTAATAGTAGTAGTAGTAGTAGTAGTAGTAGTAGTAGTACTAGTAGTCCTTTTTAAGATCTACACCACTTGTGGTAAAAGGATATAGTAGGTTAGCCCTGGAAGGACCTGAAATAAATCGAGCTATGGATTCAGAAGCACTTTCGCCAAGCTTGTCTGTCCGTCTATCCGCCTAGTTTTCTTTGCGTACAATCCGCGTGGTCTCAATTTCTGAGAAATTTTGATGAAATTTCATGCACCGACATATTTTGGCCCAATAGCGAATGCTAATGAAAATATTTCGGATCGGATTACCTATTCGATCACTTTCAATATGACACTTTACTTTCAAAAGTGATTATATGAATAAATCTATTGAGTAAAGTGACTATAGTGCCTTCAATTATTTCTACATATATCCATAATATATATAGATATATTATTTTACTAAATTAATAATCACATTTTAATAATTGAGAGGCCATTCTATTTAATATATCGTATATAGTTAGGAAAAAAAAAAAAAACAATGTAAATGGAAACCTTTATGAAAATAAACAACAATAGTATCTTGAAAGGAAAGCTTATTTAGTTTTTTTAAAGAAGTACCTTTTTTAAAAAAGAAAAACTCCTCATTATTCAATATAATTTATTATTCATGCTGAACAAGGAATAATTTATGATTTTTCATAAATTTCAATCAAAAGCAAACGGAGCTAGACATCGCAAAGTATCCTAGACGATAAAACGACGATTTTCTTAAGCTTGAGGAAGCCATAAAATCAAATGCAGACAGTCGAACCGAACAGGAGTTTAAAGAAAAGGGGGAAAACTAACTAATAAGGCTAAGAGGAAGAAACGGGGTTATGGAATTAAAAAAAAAAAATGAAATCTTAATAAAAATGTAATACTCGTCTGAGAACGAATCTTGGATACTCAACCCTAAGCATCTTTTGCTAAAGCTTGCTAACATTGATTAACCGAGAGATATTCGAAGAAAGAAAAAACTTATGCTCATAAAATGTAGTTTACTATTATGAATTGTATATTCAAAGATACTGACTGTCACTAGCTCAGCAAATAAAATCAGCCTTTATTTGATGGGCTTAATAAGCTCGTGGCAGACCATTTTCCACTTATTTAATTGGCTATTTTGTGAAGGACAAATTTACTTAGTTTGCAGATATTGTCAAGGAAGTGGAATTTAAACATGTCAAGGCATGCATTGTAACGTAACAGATAAAATCGTCCTGTCTCTGCCTTGCCATTGGTGTCTTACACCGTGGAAAAAGGTTGTTTCTTCTTGTTAGTTAGCAAGCCTGTTTTGGCTTTGTCACTGATTACTAATCATAAGAGAAAGATACACATTTCCTTATCATAGTTTTGAGTGACCACGTGGAAAATTTGGTTTTCCGGAACAAGAGTATGACAATAAAACCTTTCAATATCAATTTTGTTATCAAAGAGAACTTTTAAGGCACGAAATTCTTAAAGGAAACATGGTTGCAACTTTTCCGTGAGTCCGCTTAGAAAACGATCCGAAGAAGAAAAAATATTAATTGTAAACGGAGCATATTTTTTGCGGCGATTTTGTGAAATTATAGTTCTCTTGTTAAGATGGACCGCGAACTTTGTTTCGGGCCTAAGCGTGACGAACAGGACAAGAAATTGTTCTTTTGTACTTGATGTTTGATATGCGTTGCGGTCCGGATAGGTTGATTAAAGGCATTAAGGCATGCTCTTTTTGCCATTCCCATGATAAGAAGGACATTAAACAAATCGCACATAAAAAAATGTTATTTGTACTAGAGAGAGGGAGAGAGAGAGAGATACAGTTGGAAGAACTGTAACAAACCTAGACCTGAAGACTAATAGACTTAAAGACTAATAGACTTAAAGTCTAGTATAGACAGAAGAATTGCGTGCACCAGGGATGCTTGGCAGTGAGTATAGGCAGCAAAATTAGCTTTGGTGACAACACAACGTGGGCTCTGCGGAGAAAATCAGTCACACTTGCAATAATGCCGTTTACAACTACTAATGCTACTACCATTACTACCGTTTCTATTGTCGCTGATACTGCTACTACTACTTCCACTCATGCTGCAACTACAACTACTGTTATCACTAGTACTACCATTGATTTTTACTACAATTAGTGATAGTACTCTTAACTATATCTTAACGCTGCTTATTATCAATTCTTTGCCATAAAAGCAAGTTTTATTGTGTTTTCTACTTTTTGATGTTACTAATAAGTTTGCAAAATGAATATACTCGTATTTTTCATTAACGTCTACAAAATCGAAATTGTGAATGAGAGAAGAACGATAATGAAAAGCAAACGTGAATGGTCGACATTTATAAGGAAAACCTATAAAATCGCTATATATATTGTATCAAGTGATAAGAAACGCTTATGACGACATTGTAATTGTGAGTGTGAGTATGATCCATAAAATATTCATTCAAGCTTAGATACATATATACGCATCAGTGAAGCGATGAATTCGAAGCTAATCATTTTACAATTTAACAAAAATAGAGATAAGAAGAAAAGCCATAAATCATTTAACTTTTTTATTTGACGCTTTAAATATAAAGGAATCCTTTTTTTTTTTTTTTTGAATTGTTATCATGCGAAGAAGAAGAAGACGAAGGAAATAGTAAAATTGAAATCATTCAAACATTTCTCATATCTTATGTACTTTACGTTGAACTTGAAAGGCATTGCCATAGCCAGCCATCTTATGTATGTATATGTATGTATTTAGTAAAAGCAAAAATGGAAAGAAAAAACTCACCATTCATTTCAGTTTTGCCCTTTTAAACTAAAATCAAATCGCAATCAATTTTTGTAATCAGATTATATGGTCCTTTAGCTTTTACGTATACATCTATCTATTCGTTATTGGTTTTTGTTTAACAACTAAATACATACATACATAGATTAAACATTGAGATTTTAGCCATTCATGCATTTTCTTGTTTACTTTTAAACGTTGCTTTCTCTTTGATTTTCTTAGATTAACTTTTTTCGAAGAAGGACAAAATGAAAATAAAAAAATAAAAAAAAAAAATTTGTTTGATTTTAATTTTTCATCTATATTATATATATATATATATATGCATAGACTGTTTGCCAAAGTGATAGTTTGTGAGTCAAAAAGTTAAAAATAGCAGAAGAAAAAGTAAAGTTGTACTTGTTTTAAGGGTCATTACTAGTACTGCTGGTACTGGTAGGTATGGGGAAAAGCAAATGGGGATAAATGAATAAAAGTTGAATTTAAGATGAGTTAATTTTTAATAATGCATTTTTCTATAGAAGACATACATACACACATAGAAAAACTTTCATAGAAATTCTAAAAGGGAAAAAAATTTGCGAAAGACTTTCGTACATTTTTTATGTACACAAGAAATTGAAAAATTATTTCGATAAAAATTTTTAAAAGCAAATCTTTGAAATCCTTTCCATTACATTATTATTATATATTAAATGAAATTTCTTTAATTTTCACTTGAACCAATGTTATCTTGTAAAATAAAAAAAGAAATAATAAAAATATGTTTTCTGAAATGTTTAAGAAATTGATATAAAAATATATCGCCTTTCCCTTTATATACCTGTAAGTGAAATGTGTGTGTGTGTGTGTGTGTGTGTGTGTGTGGAATTATTATCACATAATACTTTGAAAAAAAGCCTAGGAAATTGACGGTCACGCGAACGGAAGTAAGATTTATTACATTATGGCGATCAGATGTAGTTCTATGCATTTCCTTTTCTACAACACGGAGAAAAATGTGACCAAAATGTAGAGTGCGGGGAAAGTGTTTGTGAAAGAAAGCACAATTTTCCTTCATATGTATTATCTGCTAAAACATTCTGTTCACTCCGACAAAAGTGAATACTTACAAATTCCTTTTCGACAGTCGAGAGGCGGGTTTTTTAATATTTGAACTTTAGAGCAAAGAAAAAACTACCAACTGCTTCGAAACAAGCAGGTAAAAGAGTTGGCTTATATTATAATTGAAATTCAATTTAAATGTTGTTGCCGTTGCACTGTAAAATACTGAAAACATTTGCAAACATGCGGGCTCACCGTTATGGTAAAACTTATTTGAACACTAATGGAAAAAGGCTTAAATTTAATAAAAGGTTGGATTGACACAAGGGTTTGTCGCAAGGTCTCCACAACCAAAGACAGAGATATATTTATTTCGTCAAAACGTTTGCAATACACAAAAGATAAAAATTATTTATCGAAATTGAAATCTGAATCTACATTAGACATTTTGTATCGATACGTCAGTCAGTTTGCGTAGATGTGCTCTGTGAGCATAGCCATTCTCGCACCAATTTTAGAAGCTATTGCAGGCAGATTTGCATTGAAAATGAACGAAATCAGATAAATGACACGCCTTCAGTATATCATGACGGGGAAATACTTTTATTTTCAAAAGCGATGAAATATTTTCCAATATATTTCAGTATGGACGACCGATGCGCTCGCCGCACAAAGATAGAAGAAATCGGCAGGTTGTGTAGTATATAATATATAAGATAAATATATATATATAATATGTTATATGTATCATATTATCTGTTATATATATTATAAATTATATAAGCGTATGGGTATTTACTGTACAACTTCATTGAGGCCTTAGCCGATTTGAGGTCGCGTCTTAAAGTTATTTCAATTCAAGTATCATTCACTATTAGCGAACAATATGTCGTGAGATTCAAGTTTGGTGGTCTTGACATCGAAGACAGGTATGGCGATTTTGAAAGGTGCAGAATTCTGTCTGAAGTAATTGCACACGATCCGTATCGAAAACAATTAATGCGTTTAAGCTGAGCAGTAGAAAACAAAGAGTGCGATAGATCGAGGAGTCCTATAAAATGGTTTTGCAGCATGACAATGATTGACATTATGCCGAAAAATAGGTCAAAACATACCTAGAAATGATTAAATAGGAACTTCTATCCTATTCGCTGTCTTCTCTAGGCATTTCTCCTTGTTATTATCACTTGTTTCGATTAATAAGACATGGCTTGCCTGGCCAGTACTTTCGTTCTTATGAAGAAGTCGAAAGTTGGATCAATTGGTGGATATCCATGAAAGATGAGCAGATGGGAGAATATAGTAACCAGCGATTGAGAATATTAATGGTTAAGCGTAGTTAATCAATTTTTTACGATAATTATTATAATGCCGAAAAAAGGCGGTTTCGCGGCTGGTTTATAACATATGATTCCGCGATTAGAGCCACGAAAGGAATTCTATAAAAAATCTTACTCTTAGATCATTCACGAACATTTATCAAGGTCATCAGAATCATCAAAGAAAAAAGTTTAAAATGCTTTACATTTCCTTCTCCTTTACGCGGTCTTGAGTACTTGTCCCTCGTCCTCGAAAGGTCAAAATAAATTGCTTTACCAATTGGATGTAAGACAGACATCTTGTAAAAATACATTCGTAAGCGGGAAGTTTAACATCGGGATTTCTCGTTGATAATAATAAACGTTAGTGATGGACGCATGAGGTTTAGACCCAATTCTTAACACAACTCTCTTCCTAATGCGAACGGTTAATTGATAAATCCACACTTGATAGATATCATCTTTTTTGACGGCGAACACTTCAGATTGATTCGATACTTGTCCGTTTTGGCATATCGCTTAACAAAAATTGAATCACATAAACGAAACTCATCTATGTAGTTTATTGACCGAATAAAACCCATATACAAAATTTAACTTAAAAGTTTTGTGCACTCTTTCTGATATTATTTATTTACATTTTTGTGTGCAATGAGAATGAATGGCTACCGTAACAGTCATTGGTTGGGTTTGTGTTAATATCCGTTTCCGTTTGGTTTTGTTAAATTTAGTGTCATTTGTTTCCTTCTTTTCAAATAAACGAACCACATACAACAAACTGCACAGGCACATGAACATAAATATTTTCAGTTATTTTCTTCTTCGTTTATTTCTTTTCGATTTTTTTTCATTTCACAGTTACATTAGTCTGCATAAACAACGAAAATATTTTATCAATATAGAACAAAAAAAAAAAAAAAAAGAAAAAAAAAAGTAGAAAGAAAAGGAAGAAAAGAAAAATTTGTTTAAACGTTTTGTTTATAGTTTCGTTTTGTTTTCTTTTCATTTTTTCACGTTTTTCTTTCGTTTTTTTTTGTTTTTTTTTTGTTTTCTCCTTTTATTTATGTATTGGTATCTAAAACATTTTTGTGGCAACAACATCTGTTACACTCTGCTTTACGGAGACAATTTCACCATCGATTTGTTAAACATAGACAGAAAGATAAATTGTTGTATATGTTAAATGTCGTATTGGTGTATTGGTGTACTTGTTCTATGCCCTATTGTTTGTGTGTGTGTGTGTGTGTATGTACGTGTGTGTATATGTGTTTTTATATGGATACATTTAAGCAATTCTATGCGCAAATGTTGCTGTGGGGGTATTGACTTTAACTGAAACTATAAACGTTTTCGTTAGCATTGATGTTGTTCTTGCTGGCGATATAAACAAGGATAACAGTATCGTTGCAAAGAATCGGCATAAAGGAGAACGGGGAAACCTTTCTGAAGTGACTTGACATTTTATTAATAAACATTTTTATTTGTACTATTGTGCAAACGTACAAAAACTTTTGTTACAGAAACGATTTATATTAGGTTCCAAGACACCAAGCATTGGATACAGCTGCGACATTATTATGGAAGATTGTATGGAGAATTTTTTTTTTTTTTTTTTGTTTTTTATGCATTTAAAATAATTTGTGATATAAAAGTTCATAAAAATTTTAATAATTCGAAAAAGGATACACGAAATCTTCATTTGCCTTAAAATGTCTCTTGAATGTCTAACAACCATTGGTCCCCAAAACATTGCGGCAAACATCTTGCAAGAGATTCTCAATTTCCATTTCATAAGATGGCTTGACTCGAGCGTAAGCGACGCTTGTAAGTTGGCAGTGAGAAACAAAGTCAAAGTATAGATGCTTTCGGAATTTTTTTTTAATCTCCCACTACATCATAGAAGACACTCGGGCAATTTATAAATAAATCTATAGACTTGATATTTTGAGTCAATTTAGTCAAGGCAAAGAAGTTCTTTACCGAAATGCAACGAAGTTAGGTCAACTCTTCTTATTATCTAAGGCCATCTTTTAAATACCTTACATCAATGGGACAGTACACAACTTTCATCCGTCTTCCAGTTAAGATAAGAAATATATTTATTATTATTAAGACTTACTTTCATTGAAAGCAGGCTTTTGAAAAGTAGACTTGCTTTCCTAAAAATAACTCGAAAATTGAGAACTATAGGTCAAACAGAGATATACGGATAGACAGAGATAGCCAGAGGGACAGGCAGGCAGGCAGGCAGAGCGATAGACAGAGAGAGGAAAGCATAAATAATTTAAAAAAATTATTCCGAGTCGATCGGTGTAATAGAAAGTGAGACTTTCTTTAATCGTTCTGGTTGTTAAAGACACAATGCACATTGACTGGTTTCATTAGAGCTGGGGGTCTATCAGAAGTCCTTCTATGTGTTGCTAAATTCCCACAAACTTACGTGACCTCACTTTAAGTGGGGTAAAGTGTATTAAGGTGTGAAACGTATACAATAAACAATATGTTCGCTCTGAAATATTCTGTATAGATCTATAGGGATTATGTGGTTTGCAAACATGTGATGGGCATTGAAAAGTTCGACCCCAAACCTAATGTAGTTTTGTTAAAGTTTCCATGAAGAACTTAAACAAGTTGTATAGGTCATGCGGGTCGTTCACAACGAGCAAGAAATGAATTTATTAGTTGAAGTAGGTGATAAATCTTGTTTGTGGTACTAACTGACTATATAACGCGATCTAAATTACGATCTTAGATGTAAACAATACGATATACGATTCAGATCTACGGTATCAATTACGATGCGTACGATCCAAACTACGCTGTATATCGATGAGGTGAGCTTTCTCCCTCCATTGAAAGCATACTTATGTTGCCGATAGACGAATTAGTTGTCGATACTTTAAACTCGACTTAAGTTGAATATAATGACTTTCATGCATTTACTTAATCTTGTTAATATGCTCGGCACGTATGTGCAACGAAACAATAAATATAAATTAACTTCCGTTTTTCCATTCTTCTCCTCTTTCAATTTCTTACTTTTCCTTTTCACATAACACTAAGTGTAAAGAACGTGCGTTGTAATATAACAGCTACGCAAAAGTTTGGTGGGTTTGCCACCAAACGTTTACAATGGAAAGCATAGTAATAGTATGTGCGTAGATTTGTGTGCATGAAAGTGACGTATAAGAAATATTGTAAATTTGACATTTTCAGAACTTTTTCTTTACATTTAAAAAAAGATTTCGTCTACGCTTTTAAGCAGAGGAAATTCTTTTTCAATTCTCGGTTGTTCCGCTTATATACGCACATATATAAGCAGACTGCTACGCATCGTTCCGTAATTGCTTTTAAAATTTAAATTCACTTTCATTATCGTCAACTTATTCACATAAACAGGAACGCACACTCAACTGCCTCCAAGTTGTAGACCGTAGTTATTACTTATGTAACTCAATTTGATTCCAAGTAAGTGAATTTCACTTAAATAACATTTAATTTTTCATGTTTAGTAAAATATCTCTGGTTTTTTTTTTTTGTATCATTTTATTTAAAAAATCCAATTGGGGCAAAATAATCATAAAGACATTTTGCTCGATAAAACAATTCCGTTAGGCCCCATTGAATTTGAGCAAACTATACAAGTACGAGCGTGCGTATGTATGATCCTTTTGACTTGCTAGTAAGAGTTGTATTAGTTTTGTCATTCCATCCGCAACCACCAGTAGAAAGTGCAAGATATTCGAAAACCGCTCATTCTTAATAACAAATAACATTTCTTATTGACTTCGAATGCTTTGTTTTTCTTCCTATTTATTGATTTGAAAAAATAAAGTTAAAGTGCGACGCCAAGAATCCTATGACACTGTCCTGTGGTAGGTATTGGAAATTCGTTCCAATCTAAGCAATTCTTTGTCTCTCTTACATATAATTTTTTTTTTTTTTTTTTCGATAATATTTAAACCAGGAAAAATATGCGTTATTGCTGCTGTTGTTTTATAAAAGCCCTGAAGGTTTCCTATGTACTCTACTGTGTTACAAACACAAAAAAAAAAAAAGAAAAAAGGTCGCCAAATATGCATAAGGGAGTGAAATGTTTTTATTTTTACATAGATAAGAAATTTTTTACGAATTGCTACCTTTAGGCTAGAAAATGAAATGCCTGACAGTTACATGTAAAATATACGCGAACGAAAGCCTCCTGGTCACATGCTTATACATTTTATTATTACTAGCTAAAGTTATTAAAACATTTTAATAAAAGTTTTCTCATATGTTGCAATAAGTTGAAATAGTAGGGTACATTATTCTATGCCCATATGAGATGGTTAAGCTTGCTCTAGAATCTTGCCGGAAATGCTTCTTCACTATAGGTTAATCTCCGTCGATTTGATCCTTAAGTCTGCTATTTCTTATGATTTATTTCACTTTTATCTCAAACAATGACCATTACAAGCATCATAAAAGCTATCTCGAACGTATAAAGAGAATTCTAGTAGATTTCAGCTGTTAGTAGCTCCAATTGGTGTCCACGTTTATTACTCCTTGTGTAATACATATCATTTGCCTAACCGCTTGCACAATGTGCTACTTGTACTTATGTGTAAAGCTTAGACAACAAAAGTTGACCTACATTTGACTACGGTGACGCGATCAGAGGTGAGGCGAAAAGAGCGATAAACGTAATAAAAGAGAATCATTATTTTGCATCCAGTGAAAGCACAAAGCGTAAGTGTAAACTATAACAACCATGTAGTGCAATTAGTTGCAAAAAAAATGGAAAAAAGTTCATTCTTAAGAAGGCGGTTTATACGGCAGCTTCGTAGTTTTAACAATTCTGTTAACAGACGGCCTTTGCTCCGTGTACCGTGTTCAGTACATGCTAGAATGCATTCGCACGCCAAAGGATTAAGCCGTATACACAAGAAAGAGTGTTGAAGGAGATATTGCTTGGTCTATAGAATACTAAGCAAAGTGGAAGCGAATTTCATAAGTAAACCTAAGAAGCGAAGTGTTATCATTTTGCATTGCTTTGCCTGAGAATTGATTTCAGGGACCCACGAGTATACTATCTAGTAATTTTCATATTGACTTACTGTCATCAATGCTATCATTTTTCTATTCCATGAAATTATGAAAGTTGTATACTGAGCTGGAAGCTTTCTTGACTTGCAACAGCAGAATAAATGTAGAAATGTAAGTGAACGAAAATCGTGATGAGCTCGGCAAAGCACCTATAGTTGGGAAAGGCTATGATTCTCATATAAGCTATTACGCTTTGAAAAAAGTAGCCTGTCTGCGTGCGTGCTTGTGGCTGACGTACAATTATGAAGCGCCACATATTTGTAATACATATTCTTGGTTTGTTTCATTTCATCCAATTCATAAGCCAACTTTTATATGTAAACGGCGTAAATAGCTAATCAATATTTTTTTTAAGGTAACCGATATATTTGTTTTTACTTAGCATCGAGTAAATATTTCTTATCAAGGGTAGATGTGCCGAGTGAGCTAACGCATTTTCAAAAATAATGCTTCGCTTGTATTGACACTGACACAATGAACAAACTAATTAATGATAGATTTGCCAATTTCTTTTGCATTTATATTTTTCGTGTGATTCTTCGTGCTTCAGAATATTTATCGATTCAAAGTAATATTTGAATAAAATACATTTCGATAAGGTACTGTACGAGTTGCTCTCTCAATTGGTTTAAAACCAATGATTTTTTAAGACGTGTACTCTCAAATCATTTATCTGCGGGTGAAATGAAATGAAAATTTATTGATTTTGTAAAGCTAATCAACCATAATAGAAATGAAGAAGAATTCTTTTAAATTATTCAAGTCATCAAATTGAAGTACGTACTTAATTCAATTACTTTAATTTTTGTTGATAATAAGGCAGGCATTGCTTATATAATAACGGTAGAAGTAGGGGAATGGGTAACAGCATATAAAAATTGAAGATATTTAAAAGCGAAATATGAATATGTTATCGCATTCAATTAATTTTAATGTATTCCTCTTACGGGCTTGAAAGCTAGCTGAGAGAAGAAACCGACAAATAGAGAGAGCATTTGCAAATTCATTTAAATATTTATGAATTATTGTTTTTTGATAGAAAAAGTAAATCGATAGAATATATTTATTTATATATATATATATATACATACGCACACTCATGCCCCATATATCATATAATGGAAAATCTCATCAGAGCCTGTCAAAATAATTAATTGTGATTCACAATAAATTATGACATGATGATGAAGCATTTGCTATACTGTTGACTTGGATATTTATCTGTTTTCCTCTATGTCGCTTATATTACTGGCGGCTATGTGTGGCCGCCATTGATTTTGATATGTTTAACAAACATTTAAAAGATCATTTATAAATATTACTTACTTACATTTAAATACCATGTGCCTTTCAAGACATAAAGTGCGTTCAAGCAATACTTCCGTCCATGTCAAGCAATAAAAAATAAATAATATTTGATAACATCTGCTGTACAAGTCTGACGATGACTAATGATGTGAATAGTGTGTAGCATAGCATAGATATGTATGTATTTGCTTAATATCAATTTCAATTAGAGGAGAGTTTTTATCATAGCGCAATATTCGTTTACATGTAGACATAGTCAGTCGCACACTTACACGTGCGAGCATAGTTAGCAAAAGGAGGCTAATTGAAGTAAGCAATTGAAGCTATTTTATATTAACATTAGATTTAAATGCTATAAAAAAAAAAAAAAAAAAAAAAACAATTGGGGAATAATCTTATCTGACCTAACAAGCGCAATAAGAACTTTGCTTTTCGAAGCAATTATTCTATTACTTAAGTTGGAATAGAAGACATTCGTAAATAATAAAAATCTGTAATCAGCAGAAATTGAATAATCGGTTCCACAGATGACCATTTATCTATCTAGTAAACTTACGGTTTAGTTTACAAATTTATCAATGCTAAAGAAGTATAAACTAATATATTAACTTGTTTTATTGCGGTCAAGGATATTATTGAAATTCCAAGTTCTAACTCTCCGGCTTTGCTGGCTATCCTTGGAGTTAATGTATTATAATATAAGAATATATGCGCGGGCACGTTTTTGCATTAGTAATAGCTGAGCAACTGAAACTATATCGAAAAAAGATGAAAATAATACTAATTTGTTCTAAATAATATACGACCTATATAACGGATTTCTTTACAAGCTAAAGAAGAAAATTGTCTCAATCAAATCAGTGGCACTATGCAAACTGTCAAAGTCACAGAAAAGCTGAGTATGCATAGGATTCACATGTGCTTTTTCATTTTTTCAGAGCTACGTCGCCCATTGTGAAATGTTTACACTTTTTTAATTTAATAAGCTTTAGTAAAATACAACAAATACAAAAATGTATCAAAAGTAAAGTTACTATAAAAATGTGGGCTTGAATTTATTACGATATGCATGCAAAACAATTACATCGAACGATAGTGCTGCAAACATCTTACAGGGTAATGAGCTTGTGTTACGCTTTCTGCAGCAATTTAGGTTTAATAAGCACACTTCATTGCCACCAACTGAAAATGTGAAACGAAGCTTTTAAGATAATAGACAAAAGCAGATATCTCATGACTACGACATTATTTTGTAAACATTGCTTTGTTTCGGATCGAAGACTAATTCTTGTCGTCATAGATGGAGCGCCTAGCCAGAGATTTCTCTTTTAACAGGGTCACAGGAAAGGCACATCACTTCATGAAGGAAGCAAGTAAATAAGGTAATGGATAGTAATATTGAACCACGTATCGATTCCATAGCAACTTCTAAGCTAATATCAGCGCCAAATTGATGACCGACCAACAAGACCTACAATTTTATTTAATATGGACTTTAGCTGAAACAGAAAAAATAAGCACAGCAGCAAAAATATACCTGAAAAATATTACCTGATAGAGAACGCATGTATCGGACTACAATGCCTCACTCGCGAATACTCATAAGCACGGTTCAGAACGAAACTCTCTATACCTTCTTGAAGAGTTTAGTACGCAGCTTATGTAACTACTGCGGAGTTATTATTTTCAGAGTTGTTCTAAAGCAGAAATTTGATGTGTGTTTTCATCGTCATACGATACACACCCACAATCGTGGGGTCGACAATAATGACCGTAAATTTAATGATGTTTTTAGTGTTATCGCTTATACATGCATTCTCTAGAATTCATTTACATTTATTAGAGAATAGAGCGGTCACAGTAATGCGTAAAGTAGTAAATGAAAATACTAAAAAAATATAGGTTCGACGCAGAAAATGTTAAAAAAAAAAAAAAAAAAAACTGTGAACCCAAGAAAACTATCATAATATTTTAATTAACCATAACGTCTCACGTACTATTAGTAGGCTGTTAGCTGCATTTTTAATGTAAGACAAGAGTAGGCAATGAGAAGTAAATAAGAACCGTATGTTCGGTTATGGCCGAATGTTTTATGTTAATCATTTTCACCTTAAAAGAAAGGAGAACGAAATTGCAACATGCCGTAGTGTTGGATGGACATAGTACCACTCTTTGCTCTTTTTGTACTTATACATGACGTACACCTATAGAGTATACACATAAGCCAATTTTTGCTTTCATAGTTTAAGTTATGATATAAACATATCTTGATTTATTATCAATGCCTTCTTATCTACAAGCATCTCCAATGTTTTTACTACATTTGAAGCCTATATCTTAATTTTTCCAACGGAAAGTTTATATGCTACTTCTACACCGGCAAGCGATGGTTTTGCTCTGGATAAAATAATTATGTTTATTCCTATTATTCTAGCATAAAAATAATCTAATGTACCGCCATCATCTTGTAACGGGTTTAAAAAATGTAGCGCATGTGTATGCTTCGGGAGGAAATGCAGTTAAGACTTCATTTACACTATGAGTGACTGAGTGACGTTATTTTAAAATACCAAAATTAAATAAGCTCATCTATGGTTCTTTATAACCAAAACTGAAGGATTGAGGATTTATTAACTTTTGTTGTGTTGTTGTTTGCAATACCTAAAAAGGAAGCCTCATAGAGTATTTAGGTATTCTTGATCAGCGGCGGAGTTCTGTTTCAATCTAGCCATGGCTATCTGCCAATGTGATACGTGTTGCTGACACTCTTATGGTAGAGAGCACGTAGGCCGATATCGGAAATTGAG
Source organism: Glossina fuscipes (assembly GCF_014805625.2). Classification (NCBI taxonomy): domain Eukaryota; kingdom Metazoa; phylum Arthropoda; class Insecta; order Diptera; family Glossinidae; genus Glossina; species Glossina fuscipes. Next base: position 10,867,152 of record NW_023998416.1, read on the forward strand.
CTAAATTGCTCGAAAGATACGTTGCGTGGTTGTATACAAGTGCGGTGGGTATGTAAATTTCGACTTCGGCCGAATATGGTTTTTTAACTTGTTTCAATTCGCTTTCTTCATAATTGCCCTAGGGGACCTTTTCTACAAAAAGATTTATTTTAGTGTAAAATTTGTTCTTGAGGTCTATGTTCTGTTCTTTCTACTTCTATTAAGTTTGACAAACAATTATTGTCTTGAAAACGAAAGTCATGTCTTTTTCTTGTCTTTTTATTTTCTTTGTATAATTGACTCGCATCGCGCACAGTAGCTTTAAGCGAGCATTATTGTATTGAAAATGTTGGAATTTTTAAATTAACATTTTCATAACAAAATGTGTAAGAAAATCTTGATTTTAGTATGCGGGAGCATGAATCATCTTTTTTTACTTTTTTGCTTTTATTACAATTTTCTGTTTTTAGTACAAAATATGTAAATGTAATTTGTTATGAAAATAAGTTACGTTGTAGAAAATGAGGGTAAGTGTTGTTATGGAAAATTATGACCCAAATAAATTTCGAGTTTTTGAATTTATTCTATAGAATGTAAAAAAAAAAAATTGTGTTTATTAAATCAACGACTGCCAACCATCTGTCTAGGTAAGAATTTCGAATATCCTTCATCCAAGATAAAATAGATGAGGGAAAACCCTGATTTTTAGATTTCAGTTAGATTTGTTTAGATTTAATTTACTTTGTTTGCGAGCATCAATCCTATGAATATGACCCAAGATTCGGAAAAAATTAATTTCTTCTAAAATGTCAGGCCAAACAAATTATTCAAGTCAAAAAATTTCCTATACTAAAGATGCTTTATTCAAGTGAGCAGCGCACACGATTAGTCCTCTGGTAATTTCCACATTAAAACCGCGGTGCACTTTGGTAGATAAACTCAACGAAATTCACTTTTGAATCATTTCCATAAAGCTGGACCGAAAAGCAATGAAAAAATGTAATGAATCATGTTTCTTCTTGCGACTTGCTGCTGAGAAGTGACGAAATCAGGCGAAATCGATGTTTAGAATAAACTGATGACGGTGACGGAAACTGATTCACCTACGATAATAAAGTATGAAAATGATAGCGGCCCAAAATGAAGAAGGATGCACAAGAAACTAATCTATGGTCGATGGAATGCAATGCTATGCTGTGCGATTGTAAAATTGGGATTGGAAAGAGATTGCGTATGCTGAGTAACTTTAAGCTGACCAAATATTTGAATCCACTCTCTACTATAAGCAACTAACGCGATTAAAGGCTGCAATTGCGGTAAAGCGTCTTCCATCCCGACAATTCTGTCTCTCTCTCTCTCTCTCTCTCTCTTCAATTAATTAGATATTTCGTCAGACGAACGCAATAATATTTGCTGACATCAAATTTAATATTTTCTGTGCCCTCAAGTTATATTTAATGTCACACATTTTTCTTCTTCTTTAAAGAATGGCTACGCTTTTGAAAAATGTGCCGGCGTCATTGATCAAAATCAAAATCTATCAAACTGTCAATGAAAGGCCACTAGCTTTTTGTATTTGTAATTTATTTTACAAATTCTAAAATTCTTTTTCATACAACTTTTTTCAATTTTTACCGCATTGTGGCTGCTTCAATAGTTTCAATAGTTGTAGTTCATAAAATCTGCAATAAACACTATTTAGGTGAAAACTAACAGAGCCGTACAATGAAACGGGAAAATGATAAATCTATCTAAATAAGTTTACAATAGGTTTTTAGGCGCCCTACTTTCACGTTATTATCGTAAATATGTTTCTTAATAGATTCATAAAAATAGTAAAAAGAAGAAGAAAATTACATTCAAAACTGGGAGCGCATTTTTTTTTTAATAGCCGTCTCTTTCTTTTCTTTTTTGATGGAAGGGAAACAGTCTCCAACAAATTAGATTTATTACTAATCTAAGCAATAAACTTATGGATAAACAATCACGATAATGAGTTCTTCAAGTCAGTGCAATGGAGGCGTATTTCATATGTTATTAAAGAGTACAGTATGTTATGCGATGTCTGAAAGATTCATTTCGAAGAGCAAGAATGTCCTTTATGTTTCACTAATCGTACATGACTTTTAACCAATTAAAAGCAAGCAAAATGCCAGGCGAGTCTTTAAAATCAAACACTCATACCTTCAATGCAATTTCGTTATTCGCTCTTTATCCGCAAGATATACATTCCGTTTTTCTTTATATATCTATATATTCATTTCATTCGGTCCTTATTTCACTGGCAAATCTAATATATTCCCCGTAGAATGTATAACCAGTAAAAAAAAAAGAGGTAATCACCATGAAACAAAGTTTACAACTATCACAAGAGGAAAGTCCAGTGAATGGTGAGGTAAGCCGATTATGAAAAGTGCTTATGACACGTACAGATAATAGCCTGCAGGATATTAATGATAATATGTATAAATCCAGTACCCTTTCCGTGCCATTTTAGTGCTGCGTCTATTTTGGATGCGATTGCGGGAAATTTAGTTCCTATAAGAAAGTCTTATATACAACAAAATCCAAATTCTGTCTTTGAAAACAAAGCCGGCCTTGTATTTATAAGGTTTTGAAAATCGTTTGTTTATTATCGGAATAATTCCAAATTTATTCTATTCGAAAAATTATTCTAACAAATTACTGATAAATCCGTAAATAAATCCTTGCTTTAACTAGTGTAGTAGATCTACAGTTTTTTTGAATATTGGTGGTATATGAAAAATTCAATTTATTATAAAAAGTGTTAACATGAAAAGTGACCGTAAAAAACCCTGCAATTTTCATTAAAAAAAAAAAAAAGGAATCAAAAACTGTTGGTGGTTAAGTTTTTAGAAATTTTTGTAAAACTCTTTCTCTCTACGCGACAATAGTGTGTGAATAAGCGCTTGTTTTGGTTTTTTTTTATCTATATTCGCTTTGCGTCAGCTTTTGACATCAGTGCTAAAAAATTTCAATAAATTCTTTTATATAAAAAAAAAAAATGTTTTTTTTTTTTTCGTTAAGCTTCTATTTCCGCATATTGGTTTCCGGTGATTCGCTCTGATCTTTGAATGGAAAATGAATGCAATCGCATAGCCTGCCTTCATGTATGCATGCATGTATGTGCATTTCGAGTGTTCCGTGTTAAAAATCAGTTCTTTTTGTTATCGTGTACAAGCGCGTTAACTTTATACCACTGCAAAAATCTAATTGCTTCACACTTTTAGTGTTGTGTTTGGTTTTTGTTCTTTTTTCTTTTTTTTTTTTCTCTCTCTCTCTCTCTCTCTCTCTGGCAAAAAAACAAAGAAAATTGCATTCTTTTTGTTTTTCATATGACATATTGTGTTCACACTCTGCATTTCGGGTAAGTGCCATAGGGAGGGAAAAGAACAATGTGTTCTAAAATTATAATTGCTCCTTGCGGTTTATGGACTTGGAGAGAACAAATTTCTTTCTTTGTTTTTTCTGTGCTACACGCTAACGTATGTTGGCAAGAAACTCGTAATGGAAATCGCGTAACAGGCGCTTAAGAAAATTGTTAACAGTCAACCTCACAACGAAGACTTGATTTTGAAATTGTCATCAACTTGCACTTTTTCATGAAATAGAGATTTTGCTGAGCGTGCAAAGGTGTCAAAGCTCGCCATCTTTTTTCAATCAGGAACTTTTTTAATCAGCTGAGGGACTCCTATCACTTATTTTTTTTGTTGTTGTTTAATTTTTGCAATTGGAATAAATAAAAAGAGTGCTACAAGAGCGTAAGGATCCTAAAATCAGTAAATGTAGCTAAAATGTAACATTATCGCGTAACATGAAAGGAAAAAGGTAGGAAAAAGAAATAGTATATGAGTTTCCCAAATATAAGCAAAGGCTGGCTTATGTATTGAATACGTTTTGTAGTCTGATTACACTGGTCTGCAAATTTCACCTTTTCTCCTGTATTTTTGACAAAAGCAACTTTTTTATAATCTACTAACTCGAAACACGTTCAACATGTCCGTTAAAGTCAGGTTTCAGCTCAATACCATTGTTCCCGTTAGGTATGACTGGTCTGGTTACCATTAATATTGCAAATGAAAAAAATCTTCGTAGGAAATGGATATTTATTCAAAACACTTTCTTTAATAAAAGGAGTATTATGTAACATGTCTACCGTTGTCCTTTTTTCAATACGTCATAGTTCAGTTATGGTGCACTTCGTTGTACTTTCCAGCAGCAGTCCGCCAATATTTTTGAAATCTATTCCCTATGACATATTTTAACCATATTCGAAATTTTTTGATGAAATCGTTTCACATATTAGTCACGTGATGGACCATATTTTCCCGGAAAGCAATCTATGCGAGACTGCAGAAAATGTACTTTTAGGAAATCGCTATACCTCTAGTTTTAATAGGAAGTGACAAGATACATAATAAATTCTTTGTAGTTAGCTGATCTTTTCTTTCCAGAAGAATTTATTGTTACTATTCTAAACGAATCTCAGGCACGTTTTTATCGTCTTAAGGTATGAAGTCGAATCAGACGTCCTTACAAATGTTGATGATTTGGAAAGTTTTTCCTTTAGGCATATAAATACTGCGCTTCTTTTCTTTACCTGTGTAACGAAATTGTTCATAAAATCCAATTTTATGTTAAGGGTAGGTTAGGTGAGCTTGTCCAAAGCGACTAATAATAGTACGTGCGTGAAATTTTTCATTCTTAGCTCAAAAGATGCACTTGGGGGTCAAATTTTCCATTTGTATTGATCGGATTGAGCAACATTTTGATTGTAGGCCACCGTTGTAAGCATAATAGATAGAGGGCTTTTCTTCATAGATAGGTGTAGAATGGCTATGTTTACGCTAGTGCGTTAACATTACCAAGCCATTATAATAAAAAACGTTACCGTGTCTGTTATTTCAGGCGTCTGTTAATTCGCGCTCAATCAAGCGGTTATCGCTTACCGTTCCGTGCTCGTGAAAAAATTCGTGGCGCTTACGGTGAAAAGATGCTTAACGAAAATTAGCAGCAAGTAAATAGTTTATCCGTTCTTCTTAAGTGTCTGCCTCAAAGCGCAAAGCGTGTGCACTTTTGCTCTTATTCGTCCCCACATTCTTTAGCTCAACTTTATTTTTTCTATCTTACTTCGGTAACATTTACTGAATATGAAGCAATTTACATATATAACAGAACGAGTATATCATATATAACAGCTCCCATCCTGGCAATTTCGATGGTAAGGGTGCGCCGCATACCTGACGACATCGCTGTAAAAGTAATCACTGACTAAATGCTTAAAAAGAATAGTTGCTCTTCAAAATTGAACTGATAGCGATTTTTGCGTCCAATAAATGAAAAGATCATACTATGCTTCCAAAATATGCATCCAACACCCTTAGCGGCGCAGCACTGCATTGCCGAGAATAATTTTTCATTAGATTAATTTAAATCGTTCTTATTATTACTTTTTGATTCGCAGATGTATCTTAAGATCAACCCCACAAGGTATTGAACTTGTAACCCCTGCTCTCAGTGATGATTGGGCAGTGATTAATAACATCTGTTCTTTTTAAGCGCACTATACGCGTATATGGAAGTGTAACAAAAGACATTTTTAATTACGTCTGCTTTTTTCGGTTATACCCTCTGGTTACTGGTTGACATCTTGCATTTTATCATCTATGTACAACTAAAGGAAAAAGCAGTTAGCGTTAACGTCTTAAAAAAAAAAAAAGGAACCAACCATCCCTATGTGCGCACACAGATGTCGGCAGTGATAAAGCATAATTACAATTCGGTATTATATTTTGTATTCTTCCGTGGGCTACATGTGATGTATGATACCTTGGAGATTATTATCTGCTGCAACTAAGCAAAAGAAACGAAAAAAAAAAAAACAAAAAAACAAAATGTTTTAATGAGAATAGCACGTGTGTTTATGACCTGAGAGAACAATCGCTAAAATGAGTTCGGCTTTCTCTGCTTCGTAAGGAAAAAATGCAAAAAAAAAAAAAATTGAAATCTTTTTGTACAAAGGAAGAAATTACGACTAAGGTAACGGCATGTACTGAACGATTATTGTATGTAAAAATAATGGTAATGTCACTTAACAGTTATAGTTAGTGGTTTTTATTAGTTTTTATCAATTAATAATTGCAAAAACTTTCATTCATTCTATTAAACATAACGACGAACAATTGGACCTTATATCTCTATAGTTAAGTGCTTTAAAGTGATTAATTATACCCTTCACCGTTTGTGAAGTAGTTTACATTAGGACTTGAGCTAAACCCACTAAACCACTTGCTGAATCGATCTACGCTTGTCTGTCCATCTGTTCGTTTGATGTTATTTCATGTATGCTTGCGTTCAACCCTCAGATCGCAATTCTAGATAAAATTTGGTACACCAAGGTATTTTGTCCAAAGGACGAACTCAATTGAAAATGGATCGGATTGGACCACTTTTTCACTTACGCCTTATATAAGAATTTATTTTGAAAAGTTGTTATATGAGAAAATTCTTGACATTTCAAAATTTGACGCGACGAGTCCGGTCCAAAAGAGATCGTTCCTACGGAAAATGAAACTTTAAAGGCCAAAAAAGTATAATCTTCCATATTTTATGTGAAAAGTATGATCAGGAAAATAAACATATAGCTGTGCTAGGCGACGTGGTGTAGTAACTCGAATTGGCGGAGTTGTTCGATTTAGATGATGTTCTTACTTGTTTCTATTATTTTAGCCACTATATATACAACCGTATCAATGAGGCACATATGCATCAAATTGTGAATTCCTTCTCGTACGCAATTGTTTTTCTATTCTGAATCTGCACAACCTCTGCGGTCTATGTTATTTTAACTAAAATACGAATTGCAAGCTTATGTAATTAGTGGAGCAGGAGTAGCTCACTTATTTGTGTCCGACTTCCTGCTAAGATCATGACTATGACCTCAACGATTTTTCCGTTTTGAACCAACCAAGTCATGTTCGAAAATTATCAAAGACAGAACCAATTCATTACTTTGTGCTGCCCACGTATAACAGAACAAACGGCGCCTGTAATGTGAGATTGGAAGTGTCGAAGTTAGTAGGCAAGCGATTACGAATTTATTTATTATAATTGTCTGAAGGCCTTCGACCACGCCCACCGAGGCAATCGAATGTGTATGGGAGCACTTCTGAGTGTGGGTTGTAATGTAAGCTATGTACTGTCCTCTCCTGCACGTATCTATTCGTCTAATATATTGCTCGTAGCGTACATAGAAAGCAAGGATTTCAAATAAGCAAATGGCTTTCTTGGTGGTCTCGCGTGCTCGCCCCAGAGCTACCCATATATCACATAACAAACTACCGCGACTTCTTTCACCATAATCGTACTGATTGCATTGGAATCTATCATTAGCGGTCTCTCTTTCCGTACCAGATGTTTCACTTTCAAGTCGTACATGTCCAATACTATTCCTTTTTTTCTTCTCTCTTTCCTTATAAGCTCTTCTGACCGTCAAGGTGACCGCATCTATAAGAGGTGTTGTATGAGTTAGTGGTCAAATATAAAATGAAATACTTTTTTCAATCAATAATTGGGTTGAAACTATAAAACCTTTAGTTCAAAACTACAAACTTTACCTTTGCAAGTTTGGAAATTAATTAAATTGGGACAAATCTTCGCCCGAAGTCACAGTACGTTTACAGGGCCGTACACGTAAAATTTGATATCTGTCTCGCATATAAAGTCTAGTCTGATAAACGCTAAAATACATGTGCGCATGAAATATGCCGCGTACGAAAGCTCAAGGCAAGTTGTTACGAAATACGTCCAAGCTGATCAAAATTTCTTTCCTGTTCTACACTCCCTTGATGTTTTGACTAATCACGGAAGAGGGCGCGTAGTAAGACCTAGTTTTTTTTATCGAATTTTGCTTTATGAATCTTATCGTCACTTTATGATATTTGTAATAGGCATAGTAGGCGATAAGAATTAATAATTATACTAAATCTTAACACATTACCGCCTTTTTCTTGGTAACAGCTCCGATAAGAGTTGTTGAGTTTGTACGATGGGAATTTAAATTTGTTTGTGAAGCGTACCTTTGGAGTGAATTAAAAAAATTTAATGTCTGGAGAGGAGAACATAATAATATCCCACAGAACTGTTGAGTATTTCATATCAGCCATGATGAGGGAATTAAGTTATTGATGATAGTGAAGAGACGGGCTTTTTATTAAAATGGCGTTAGACATTAAAATGTGTTTACCTATGGTTGTGCTGTCAAGTCTGCTTAAAAAGGTGTTCACGGATGCGTTGCTTGCAGCATACAAATAATTGCTATTTAACGGTTTCTTGGGCCGAACAAGAAGTTTTCGTTTGTTAAAAGTAATTAAGGCCAAGCAAGTAATGGTCTCATGATTAGCATACAAAAGCTTCCGTGTCCTTTTCTATTACGGTTTCCCTCATTTGATGTACAAATCTCGTTGGTAAAACTTTCAGAGTTGCATAATTATCAAAGGCACGCCAAGCTTGCATTATGAACATCGTTCATCATTATTGTTACTTAACTACATAGTAAATAAGACTTCATTTGGAAATATTCATCAGTAGATTATAGAACTACAACGAAAAAGAAAGCAAATTAATTACTTATAAACAAAATATGAACGTATTACCATACTGCGGTTTAACTGAAAGTGCACCTTAGTAGACAATTGGCCTTCACGTGACACATTTTACATCCTCTAATTGTAAACGCAGCAGCTACCTACACTCAATGCCACCAAATGAACAAATATTTTAGATTAATGTTCACACATATGCATTTGTCTCCCAAAAGCACTTATTCAAATATTGTACGTAAAACTAAACAGCCAGAAACCATTTGGGATATACTCGTCTTGTTGAGTTCGTTCGTCACCCCCAAGCGAATAATACCATTAAGAATTTTCCCATCTTTACATGAACATAGAACTATAATATATATTTATATATATATATATATATATATATATATATATATAGATAGATATATAGATAGATATATCACGCGCGTACACGTTTCACACGCTTTGTTAGCACTTTAATCCGTTTAAATCTATAGATCTGCACGCGTCTAAAAAAGTGTACTAAGCTTATATCGGGTACGAAGCCATCACATTAGCGTGCACTTCGTTCAAACACATTAAAAATTTTCATTACAATTCATTGGCAGATACACGTAGATCAATAAGAGAAAAAAATCATCAATAAGTTGAAGAAATAAAAGAAAATTTTGGAATTATAAGCAATAGTGATAAAGGGAACATCTGTCCTGCTTAAAGCATCATAATAAGCGTTAATGTACTGTACAGTAGGAAAACTCTGAACATGTGCAAGTTATTGCGTATTAGGAAAATCCTTTTGTAATATTATAGGGTGTTCACTACTGTTTATCCTCACAATGGCCCTCATACATAAAAATTCAACCCCCGTACGTACATATTTTTTATTTACAAGTAAGAGTACGAGCTTCTATTTCCAACTGATAAGGAAACACCAACTACCTTACATGCTATGTAGCGTCCTTCGAATGTATTTATATTCTTCCTATCAATGTTTTTATACACTGAGGCAACTTCGGGTTCTTAGTCCATACATCGGTTTTGGGAAGAGCAAAAACTGCGAGTGTGTGCAGATTATCAATTTTCATTTAATGATAACGAGTTCAATTCGCATAAAAAAATACTTAAGTTAACTGAAGGACTGTGAAGATCAAGACAACAAATTGAAATAGCAAAGTAACAGATGTCCGTTTGGAATCGGTAGATACACTACATAATTTTTTATATCCATTATCAGAGAATGAGGGGTATATCCCTTTTGTCAACGCATTTACAACGCCCTGAAGGCAGCTTCAAAGATTCCGTATAGCAGCTTCAGAGACCCACACAGCATCCCGCAAAAATGAAACTATCCACTCAAATTTTGCAGGACCATTGCCAGTTCTTGCACGCATGTTGGTATTGAAAATTGGCAATATCGATCGAAGAACACATCTTCAGCACTACGTAAATGGAAGACATCTCTGTTTTTCAAAAGAAATAAGAAATTGGCTTTTTGCTCATTACTAACAAACTAAACCAGATCAATCTGCAAACATTTAGCCGTCTATTCTATGGTAGACGCTGCAGTACCTCCACAAAAATGGACAAATCGGTCACGCTTTAATTTAATAGTGTGTCATAATTTCATATTTTTTTAATTTCATTTGTTAAAGTTTACCTTTTCCTAATAAAAAATATATATATATCGATCCCGGACATTACACTGCTTAAGACTTTACAAGTGGATTTGACCAAAAAACCTATTCCTTATCCTTTGGCGAAGTGTATAATAAATTCGCTTACCCCAAAACAAAAATTTATATAAAGCGATTTTTATATCACTCGTCTATTTTGTATATAATGGTTAATGGATACTCAAGCTTCGCACAAAAGTGAATATCACGCTTTTGTTACATTTGCACAATACTCGGGTAGTTTTGTATTAGTTTAGGGATTCTTTTTTCGATTTGTCAAGCGTAACATATCATTAGCACTTCCATGCGAACGTAGAAATATTTGATAAGTTTAATGAGTGTGAAAAATGATTTTAAGAATTTTCTTTCAATGTCGCCATGCTTTAGTTCAGTTAATGAATTGTTCCACACTCTAGGTGTGTCTAATTGCATATGAAATTATATTTAATATCTTTTCTTAAGTGACATGTCATGGCCACACAATAATAAATAACTGCACGTACATGTACTTAATGTTATACAAATTTACTTTTTAATCCAATGTTTAATTGAATGATCAAGAGTTCATACGTCATTATTTAATCGTTACGTATTTTTACATCCACTAGCGGAGGATGGGAGCTATTCATGCGCTATTATTCGCTCTACAACATCTACAACCGTATACGAACCATCACATAATACGCCATATGCAGCATGAATCGGCGTGAGATTTTGATTAGAAATAGTTATGTCCGTCTGACATGGTTGCAACTTTCACAAAAACAAAATATTGATATATAATAAATAAGAAGATTATTAGCTCAATCAAGCTTATCAAAAATTTTGTTATTGTATATATGTAAAATGCTACAAATTAGACTTTGTCGCCCTAAGAAGAGTTGGTTTTTATGATAGGGTGGAATCCAAAAAGGGGACCTAAAATCGTTAATCTATCCGATACGAACCGCGCCCATCACTTTAGAATGCCGAAATAACATTACTCAGCGGTTTTTGTCGCGAAATTGGGGAAATTTTCATATAATTACTCTTCAAAATAAGGTGTTATGTGATTCGTTTACAACAGGGCTCGCCCTCGTACCAGAATGTGTCAATGTACAAAATTCTATCAAAATATCTCAAAAAGTGCGACTTATAGATTGAACACAAGAGTATATAAACTGATCTCAGACGCGGTTCTGCAACCGCACTATTTAGTTCCATCTGGCTTCTAGATATTCTTTAAACTCGGAAAGCTGCCCCTGAGATATTTATGCCTTTAGTCAATGTAGTGAAACAAAGTTATATCCGTAACTATCAAAGCGTTGATGTAAATTTTGACACATGGGATCAGGATGCTGCCAACCAAAAGAAGAAAACGATCATTCGGCGGATAATCCTATGATTTAGGGGACAAAGTTTAATGTTTTTTTATTTACAGTGTTTTTTAAAAATGTGATAAAAAATGAATGCTAAAAATAGGATCATAATTAAATTATGTCAGATTTCTTATTTATATCAAGTCTAAACATTGTGTATATTCTTACTCTAAATCGGGAAGTTTGTCGAAAAAGCATTGTTTATATCAATGAAATTTATAAAAATTTATTTCAAATTATTTATAAAAGTTCTTCTTATCTCTTCTTATTATCAAAATTTCTTATATCGTTTTAAAGCTAAAAATATGTTCTTTTCCCTTCAATGTAAGTCTCTCTTTGTATATGCGTGCAGGAATAGCACATGAATAATGTGTCTAGCCAACAAAGAGACTTTTCAAGAATCAATAAACTTCATATAAAATGTGAATTCTTTAAATACGCATATAAAAGATTCTCTGCATTTTGCTTTTGTTAAAAACTACAATCAAATAAAGGAGCACTTCGTACGTAAGACCACAATAAACAAACATATGTTGTTTAGACAAAAATGTTTACAATAAAAGACAAAAGAGAAGATTGTGCAAATGAAAAAACCTACAAAGTGGAGGGAAAAAATTTTTCAATTCGTTTGTGTGGTTTTAGAAAGTAAATATTAGGTCGTAGGAAGAGTTACGTCATAATCAAATAACTGCAAATAATGATTGCATATTAGTTTTATTCGAGATGCTTTACTTAGCAGCGGAGTAGCTATATGCCATCGAATATCTCTCTTCCTTGTTCTCAGTTTCTAATCAAGCCAACAAAAATTCATTTCAAGAAAATGATTAAATTCTTTACACTCACTTCAAACAGATTTATATGAATTGAAAGCAACCAACTTAATGAGACGAATCCGATCTTCATCGGAAAGATCTCTATTTTCAGTGACAAGGCTGAATAACTCTTTTGCAATCAGAATTAGTGGTCAGAATTAATTGATAAGGATAATGGGGTGTGAGATGATGATTACTTGTAATGACAAAGTTGAATAACTCTTTTCCTATTAATCCAATTAAGGAAGTGATTACGGTGTCCAGGTCGTCGGTGGATAGCTGTCTTATAATTGCATGCAAGTTATTTCGATTTTTAAGAATTTATGGATATCTGATTAATGATGCGATTAAGATGTTCACCAGCACTATCTAGGATTTCCAATGACGAGATTTTGTGGGGTATAAATAAAATTTCTGATAAATTTTCTCCCTAAAGCCGCAGGTTTCTTTTTTTTTTTTTTTTGGATAGGTGATATCTGCACAGAAGGGGATGGAAGAAAGAAAATGAGATTGGTGAACGATTTTTAGTTACCAGATTTAGTTGTTCTTTCATCATCGAGGTTCCCATGCTAGTAACTTCCTTTAAAATCTTTCCCCAAACAATAAGCGTTACTCCTATAAATGTTTAGGGGCGACGTAAAGATTGATTTCTGATTGATTAAAGTTGACCAATGTCTGCCAAAATAACTTTGTAAGTCAACCGTCAATTACATCGATAGGAAAAGAAATCTGTGTCTCTGCATGGCGGCCATATTCTCAAAACTTAAAACTTAAAAAAAATTTGCAAGTCTTCCCTGCGAATGTCAGGAATTTGTAACATATCTATCCCATGCGAGAGAAATGCTCGTTTATTAATATATCTAATAATTCGTGATAGGAAAAATATCGTTTGTTCGGCTTATTGATCAAAGGGACTATGTTGGTAAGACTATAACATAAGCAAATGATCTTCCATAAAATGGTCTTCCCAATCCCAAGCCAAAGGTCAGTTCAGTTTTATTTTTGTCAGTAAATCCAAATCTTTTTAAGAAAATAATTGAATGACCTCTGGAATGAATATATAAAACTCACAAAAAAACGATACTTAGTCAAGGGCTTTGTGAAGAGTGCTTCAATTTTTTTTCCTAATACCCAACAATGAGTAATAAGAGTAATTAGTTGTTCGTGTTTGAAAATCGTACATAAAAAAAATATTAAAAAATTACAAATAAAAATTTGGAAATTTTCAATTAAGAACAAATGCGTTTTGGAAATTTAAGAAAACCACAGCTGGCAACAGACGCTTTATGTTTTTCTCTGCATAAGTATTCTAAGAAGAAGCTTTTGTTCGAAATTATATCAATTACATTATCTTTGGGTTATAGTGATTAAAGTATTCATCCGGTTCTTTTGCTTATTTTGCCGTTTAAAATCCTCGCTATCCTCTCTCTGCTTGCTGTGTTGTCAAAAGATAATACGTTGCAGATGTTGCAACTGTTATATTTATTTATTATCTCTTTTATGCGACAATGGGGTGGTTAAAAATATATATATATACAATGAAGCAAGTGTTTATATATTGTTGTTGCTTTTCTTCATTTCGTAGAGATTATTATAAAACGGAGATTAAGTATATATTTTTAATTATGAATTTGAAGAAAATTCCAAAAAATCTTCAAATTCCAAAAATTGCCTTTCAAAAGACTTATGTCTCTTTAATAATTGTCGTAATTAAATAAGAATTTTATTGTTTATAATTACATGATATTATTATATATGAATAGATATAATGATAAATTTTGCTTTGTCTGCATATGAGAATATCTTATGAGTAAGCAAATAATTTAATTAGTTAATAACTTTTGCTGTCATTTTATATTAAAATCCTTGTGAATGTTTAGTTATTTTGACTTTTATTGCATTTATTTGTCATTTCTATCGGTTAATTAATTAATTAAATGTAAATAGAATGCATCTGTTTCACTTTAACATAAATTTCGATTACCTTAAAGTAAATCGATTTTCATCATTAAATTTCATGCACAAATTTATTTAAATGCATGCGATTTTTCATATAAAATTTTAATTATAATATGAATTTCGTATAATAGGAAATTGAACACTAATCAATTCCATTTTTATTTACAATAGTAACAGAGAGCAGAATTTTATTCTCTGCATGCCAATAAAACTAATTGAAATTATATAATAAATGTCAACTGATAGTTTTCTATGTTATATCATTATCTATACAGTTTTGTTTCTTTGTTTTTGTTTATGTAAATAATTATTAAATGAAATTTGAAAAGCTTCAATAGCAAAAACACGCTCGATTCTATGATGATTACAAACAAATACTCAATGAATTTCAATGAGCGAAAGTATCACGTATGCTGCCTTTATTGTTTTAGGGATTTTGAAATACGACACATTGTTCAATGTTTTGTCACAACACTTCAAAAATGTTCATTTTATTGTTAATTAAATAATTTCGGAAGCTGTTGGTATTTAAAATGAGTGCCTGTAGAGAAAGCTATTGGATGAGTATAATAACCAAACGGATTGTTAATTAGTGTCATAAAATGTAAGGGCGGAAGGCGGGAAAAACAATTCATAAAGCGCTTAAAACAGGCCTTAACTATCCTCTAGATGCAATCTGTAAAGTTGCTTTAAGTAATTATTTTACATTTTGCGTAACGAAGTCAATGGGAATTTTAAATATATTTACGTTTTGCTGTTTGCAAAACTTTTACTTTTCCGTTAATTAATCCAGTTTTCGCGTCTGTTTTTAAATCATTCATTCACTTCGCTGACAACCACATCATTACGTGTACCCACTTCAAGTCAAACGCTCCAATGTTCGAAACCATTAATTAGCTACAAGAAAAGCGATAGCTTAAAACATATAAAAACATTATAGCTAAGCAAGGTTGACCATTCAATACCCTACACTGGTTTATTTCGTATAATTCTTCATTTCATTTCATATTGACTTTCGTTTCATGCGATTCTTTGTCTATTTTTACCACAAAGTACTCAAAATTAGACCAGTTGTGGCCAGAGATAGAAGCTTATTTTTCATATGAACGCTTATCTGGGGTACGTAGTCGAAATTTATTGCTCAGGGATTTTTGTTGAGAAAATTACAACATTTTTCTCACACCACACACTTTTTTATCAAAAATTGTAACCTGAAGGTAAAAATGCATAGACAGATATCAGACGGCCAGAGGAACAGACAGATAGTTAAGGTTAAATTGTTTCAGAAAAAAACGCTAAATCGAACGAGGGTATAATGAAAAGTGGATCTACCTTCGTTGTTTTGCATCTGGCAAACGCATCCTTACAACATCCTCAGAGGCCGTTGAAATATTCGAAAGCATCACTTCCCTTATATTCGTCTGAATTGAAAACGTCAAAAGGATGCCTACAACGTATCATCAGTAAGAAGTAAAGTAATTTCGAAATCTACCGTTCGAAGACACAATAACGTTTATAGCGATAACATTTTACGATTACGTTCAGCGCAGACATACTTACCTTATATCAGTGCTCATCTTGACTATCGTTATAATTATGTTATTTGATTATTGCCTGATATAAATACATATATTACATGTACACACCCATACATTACATGATAAATATAAATGATTTTGCTGTAAAAAAATATGATGTAACTTCTGACTGTCTTGCTTATAAATATGGTAAATAACTGTTTCTTAGCATATTCTTAGCATACGTACGTAAATAATTTAAATTTACTTTTTGCCACTGCATAATAAAAAACTTGAAAATTTGAAAATTTTAACAAGAATAATTTGTGCTGCAAGTGAATAAACGGGAGCGAACGTATACACATTTATGCATATATGCTAAGAGTGTATTTTTCTCATAAACTAATTTGCATAACCGTTAATTTTATATGTAAATAAGAATGCATTTAGGTGCAATAAAATAACTTTTTTTTTTGCTATAAATTTCTTTTTCCTACACGGTGGCGTACTGCAGATGGATGTGTGACTAGTTGAAAATGTCTTTTTTTCGTTTTGCGTAGCAAGGAACACAACGGAAAACAACTAAGAAAACTTTTTACTTTTAAAGCGAATTTTTGTTACTTATAACCGCAGACTAGCACATAAAATAAATGCTATTTCCGTTGTTCGATCAGTTCCACGTTTACTTTGTCATCCTTTGTCATTCCCAAGAAATATTCGCATATACTTTTAAGGTAAACATGTTACTCGATTTTTTCGATAAAGTAGCTTTAAATCGTCCGAGTTAATCATTTTACTAAGTTTTAGACCAATATTTTCTACGAATTGTAGACTGTATAATTCCATATTCCTGTTCTAGGCAGGCTTGTAAGTTCGTAGTATCAATTGTCAAGCTTGAAATGATTCGTGAAAAAACAAAACCTCCAACTATTGCCATCGGCAGCATTGCACGGAGAGACCAATAACGAATAGATGGACAAGAGTACAAAGTATGATAGGAGACTGTATATAGTTTACGGGTTACCTGTGGAATATCGTTAAATGTAATAAACGTAATAAAAAATCTAATATGCTTGCCATGTTTCGCTAGAAAATATAAAAAGATGCACAATTATAAGTAAACTTGCTGTTGATAGTTGCTTCTCTTTGTCGTTTTTAGTGTTTATATAAAAAATTTACAAGCACACGACTCTTGTAAATATTTCAACGCGTAGGCCTTCTCTAAATGCAGCATAAGCAAATGATGCACTTAAACAGTTTAAATATTTTATGTGTGGTTGAAATAATTTCTTGCAATTTTTTCTTTTCCCTCATGACCAAAAAGTAAGAGTACACCCGTTTTGTCATTCCGATTGTAACTTTTTCTTATAAGCTTCAGAAGGCAGTGGTAAATGCATATGTAAGCAGCAACAAAAAAATTTATTGCTTAAATTTAAAAGAATGATATCCTTCTAGATATAACAAAAATGTAAGGAATGACGTTAGTGGGAAGATATGTTTTCCGATATTGTCCTAATTTTCGGTGAGAAAATTGCCTGAGACGAATTTGGGTAATGACGTCGTTAATGTTAAGAATTCACACTAGAAGCTAATAAATGTGAAATTACCGAAAACGCGTTGGGACCGTGCACACGATTACGAAGAAAATTCAAATATTTATTCTTTTGCCGCATCCAACAAACATATGGATAATCCGTATGTTAAGTTTTCGAGTCGAGTCTTCCTTTGGGAAAAGTCGATATCACATAGTAATTGTGCCGCTTCGTTCAACTCAACCCCTTAGTTGTCTGTTAATCAAATGATATTTTAACGGTGAAGAAGAAGATCGTCAATCGATTTTGCATCTTAGTGAGATAACATGCAAAATTTTCATAGATTGCATATGCCTTAAGTGTCTGGTACTCAACGGTCGAAGTAATTTAAGTTTTCCTTCTTCTTTTCTGTTTCCCACAGAGAAAGACAGAGAGAGAGAATGAAGAAAAGAAAGAATCTTTTTTAATTGAATTTTCCATCTTTTCTTGGCAAATTAATAATGATAATGATGGTGATGATGATGATGATGATGATGATGATGATGATGATGATGTCGATGAGGATAATGATTTTCTGTTAGCGAAAATAAAGTTATCTAAAAACGTTTAACACACTCTAGCGAGTGTGCTCGAAGAAAACTTATGTATAACCGTAAAATATTTTGAAATATCCAGGCGCCATTTAAGTGATAGAAGAAGAATAACAAGAAGTAGGAACAACAACCATCAATAAAATAAAGTCGATTAAGTAAATTCAACACAATAAAAACGCATTCAATGTTCATCTAGACAGCTGTGTTAAACGAATGCAAGATGATGACCGACCGGCCGAACGACCGACCAACCGACCAACCGACCAATCTAACCATATAATATGTTTGAGCAAGGACCATCTTCTTCGTTTAGTCATTCACTTACCATCATATGCAAGTAGTCTAAAGTGACACATTAATGAGAATATATGATATCAAATGAGACGTTTGTCGTCGTTTGCTGCTGGTAATAATGCAATAGAGAAGCCAGACTAATGACAAATAATGTAAAAAGGCCTAGCGATCAACAATTACTGCGTATACGATGGCAACGATAATAATGACAATAAATCTTGAACGAAATACTAACAATATATAATAATAATATACAGATAGGAAAGGAATACGAAAACACTTATCGTTATGGTTGTAGGAAGCTTTTCAACTATGCAGACAATTACAAAATGCAACAATATTAAATAAGCCGTCGGGAATTGGTATTGATGGCATGACATGGCTTTATGTAAACGAAGGCAGACGTGGAATTTCAAAGAGTCTGCCTGCCTGTAACATCTCTGAAAATGAAAGAAATTGCGAGTTGAAATATCAAATACTTTGCGAAATTACTTTGCTTTAAAATCAAATGTAATAAAATTTAATAGTATTAAGCCATACTTGGCTTGACGTACGATACGCTGTCGATATTGCCATCGTGTAGCTAATACTGAAAAAGACGCATGAGTTCGGTGCGTTTATTTGCGATTTTTCTATTGTTTTCTTCGACGTTGATTTTGTGTAGCACGCTACGATTAACCGGGAGGGGAGAACAGGAGAGCACAACATAAATTTCACGCGACTTTTGAGACCAACTCAACTTACTCGATATCATTAAGCATTTAAGTTCTCTTTCGCTTACGCTTAACAATATATTAGGAATATCTCCCACAGCGAGATTTTTAATTCGCTTATTATTGTAACGTTTTAGTCCCTTTGTCCGTCCAACACCCTGCACTGAAAAGTGCGTTGAGAAGAAAATCAAAAAGAAAAAAATCCTTCAGCTTGGTGACAATATTTTAAATAAGAAGATATGCCCCTTGCAGCAGTGTTTTAATGTCTCTTATCAGCATTAATTATGGAACAGCTGCATACTAAGCGTAGATGCCCTTATGACTCTTTCTATAATGCTCATCAAGTAGATCAAGATGAACGTCGCCCGTTTATCATCATGGAAGTTTCACATGTCCTCAAGTTCGGTCCTCTCTCTAGGTAGAAGTTTCATTTCCGACTATCTTTTCAATATCTTTTCGGATTCGTTATCAGTGAAAGTTTAATTATTTTAACAGAAATCTTAAATGTTACTAAGCTTGAAGTCTCATTAATTAACTTATGCTAGGAGCTCTTACCAATACGAAATTTATGTCGAAATTCATGCGTATAACATAAAGAAGTGGCGAATTCGTTCACTTGGTTATGCTATTCATAAGAGTTCATCCATAATACGTCAACATAAAGGGGCATTCTTTGAAGTAAAGGATTTCAAAATCAATTTAACGATAACTCGGATAAATTCTGCACGTATCAAATGTCTAAAGGAAGTCCTTTGTTCGCATGCTCGCAGAACTTGCATCATAAAGTCTTCGGAAAAATGGGTTAAGTAAAAAGAAAACTTATCATAGGAATGAATCTGCTATTGTCAATGTGTTGCGAAAAAAAAGAGATAGTATTTTGGTATACCAAAGAAATGTGCAAAATTTCGATGGAGCGAAATCATTCAGATCGTAAGAAGGTCTAGGTTTTCGCATCTTATCTTTCGTATCTTATACAGTTTAAACAAGGCAAATTGTTTGCAAGAAGATTGCATCGGCCAACCCAAGAGAAACTTCTTTTGGAATATACATGAGTATATAAAATCCATGGCTCATTCATGTGACTGTTACCGACGCATGCATGGCCTGTTAAAAAATTTAAATATATTATTATTTTAAATTGAACATAAATACTTGCCTACTCTTTAGGCGGAGATTCATAGATATATTCAAACCTCTATACTATTTATTAGCTGCAGTAAATAGTGGAAAGTCATACAGCGGAATGTCGAAGCCTTACAAAATTATATTATACTTGTCTCTAAAGCATTTTTCCACTAATGATGATGTTTCTGATGAGCAGAAAAGATTTTTTTTAAATTGTTTGCATTTACTTGTTTGATCAATTTGAACCTTATATGGTAGCAGCAACATAATCGCAATACAATGATCGCAGCAGAAAAAAGACAAGTTTCAATATGAAATAATGACCGAAATTGATTATTGTTGTTTCGTATTCAATTTAAAAAAGAATTTTCTTGCAAAAATTTGTCTTCCAATTGTGATGCAAGTATATGAGGAAATAAAAATGAAATCGAAGCTCAAGGGAAATAAATGATCATCGTAAATAGTATTTCAGTTCTGTCTGTGCACGTTTAGAAGGTATTAAGAAAAACATAGTTTGTGATTTCATCATCTATATGTAAGTAAGCATCGAAGGCTTTTCATTATCAAGCATACATATATACACGTGATGTAATTTGCACATTGTACATATCTACGCGCGCGTTGTCCGAACTGAACTGCTTGTTTCATTCATATTGGGTTGGCTTGCTTCTCCCTCATCCAAAAATTTCCATCTTAAGTCCGTATTTTAGGATTGAGGCCGTTTGAAAAATAAGCAATTTTCACTCTACACCTAATGCCCATAATTGTTATCTCTATCTATGTCTTGTGCAAAATGATCTCGGTCCCTGCATAGAAAGACGAGTGCTTTGTCTTGCTTGTTATATATTGGGTTAGTTGATGTGCATATTGAAGAATCGGTCGAACACGAACACAGATTGTGATATTACGAAGAAAATGTTTTAAAAACATACAATTATTGTCATATTAACGAGTGTTACTTCTCGCTTGAACGAATGATGAATAATTGCTTTGACATAATCGACCAGAGCTGCTTCTCTCGCGACTACTGGTCTTATTTCCACCTTATGCACCTTATGCGGCTGTATGTATAATTTCATATTAATCTGTCAGTTGATTTGTGTAGTTTTTCAACTGTTTCGACATTTTTAATTATAAAATATAAATAAACGAATACGATTTGTTTGTTTTATGACAGATATAATTATTTTCAAGCTTATCGATTGCTCTGATCTACACAGCGTTGCATTGCATTTAATTGGATTTTATTGGCACCTAAAAACAAAGGTAAAAGTTTTTAATAAATAAAAATATATAAAGAAAAATGTAATTATAATTTTTTTTTTTTTTTGTTTTTTTTATACAAAAACATTCATTCTTCTTTGTTGTACCATGCATTCGGAACGCAAAGAGTTGATCAATTTCTTATTCATTGGTACGCACAACTGGTAAAATATTTATCCTTAAGCTTAACATCATCAAGCAAACAATAACAAACAAACATATCTTGTTGATACTTCAATTTTACCAATAAAGTAGAGTCGAGTTAGTTAGTTAGTCAGTCAGTCAGTAAGTCAGTCAGTCAGTCAGTCAGTCAAGCTGTCATTTGGTCAGTCATTTACTTGGTAAGAAACGGATATGGAGACAGTTGTGGTAATCCGTAAAAACAGAAACGAATTCATTTTATATAAACATAAAGATGATGATGATGTCGTCGGTGATGTGAGGGAAGTAATGCTGCCCGCCGCCGCCGTTGTCGCCTTAAACAAATAATCCAATTTAAAATAATCATGCATGGCGTCTGCCTGCCACTCACTCACTCACCCATGTAATATATATATATATATATATATGTATGCCTGTACGTAGCGTATTGCAGACATGCCTACTTGCTGGTTTGTTGTCTTGAAACCAACTCTCATCATTCACAGCATAACATGCATGCATATATACATACACACATACATACATATATACATACTTATATATAAACGCGCTGTCATTCTTTCTTTTTCTTTTTTTTTTCTTCTTCTTTATTTCAAATAGTTTTACACACATGTGTACAGCACATATATGATGCGAGTACGAACATTTGTTGGATGTAAAAAAATTATTGCCGATTATATTGTTATGTACATATATGCATAATATAAGGATATGAAGCCGGGAAAGGAAAGAGAAATTTTTTTCTTTCTTCATAATCATGCGCTTGCATGCTTGTTTATATAATGTTACTATCATTTCTTGCATATATTTTTATATAGCGCATCCTCCACGATTTGTTTGACTTTTTTCGTAAAGCATGCCATAAATCAAGCTAAAATTCATTTAAATTCATATGTTGTCATATCGTTAGTTGGATGAATTATTATTATTACTTTTTTTTTTCTCTTTTTGTTTGTCTCCTTTTTATTAAAAGTTTGTTTTTGCTTTCACTTGCTCAATTTTCCCGTACCTTGTGTATACATGTTCAGGTCAAAGCTAGTGAAAAAGTTCACATTCATAGAAACTACAATCAAAAGGTTATATACGAATTTTAGATATCGATTAATGATGAAAGTTTTTGTTATTTTTTTTTGCTCGACTGCCTGTAAGCTAATCGGTATCCTTTTCGCAGAGGCTCTGGGACGACAGACATCTGTTTAAATGTATTCGTTATAATTTGTTTAGACTTTAGATAATTTCAGTAATTTCTTCAAATTATTTGACGTCAAAGTCAACGGCGTTAACATTTTTATTATAAACATAAGATGAATAGTGCAAAAAATGACGAAAAGTTAACACATTAAAGAAAGGAAATTATTCTCGATTTAAGAAACACGCAAGATATGCTTTTGTCTACTTATATAATTTCATCTAAATGTTATGTTTTCTCTATGTGGTGTTCTTACATAAATTTTTTGCTTTCCTTTCAATGGATTGTTACGTGCTCGTTTTCATTTTGTGCTGTCTTGCCGACCGACCAGTAAGAACAGAGAGATAAACTTAAGAAACTTGCAATCTTTTGGTGATTTCGCTTAACGTTTTTTATATGACGAAATCGTGACCTATTGCATGATTTCAACTGTACTTACGAAAATGGTTATGGAAAGTTATTGAACGTGAAAAAGGCGAGAAAGTTGTAACAATCTTTGAAACCTTTGAACCTTGATTCTGTTGCCATCCATAACAAATATTGCTTTGGCTTGTTTGAACAACAGAACAAAAGATACACTTGTTCCAATTTGCAACAAAAATCAAGTATCAATGGGCAAAAGGGCACGAACGATATTTTTGAAATACTCTTCCTTGCAGATGGAATACATTTTCGGTTATCCTAACTGAAGCGAAGACATTTCTTGACTTCTATAACTCGATTTTTTTGACAGGTAGGTAAAACGTCACAACTCATTGGCAAGTATCGACAACCGATAAATCTGGCTCATCATAAGTAATCATCTTCTTTTCTCACACTTTGCAATTCTTTACCTCTTGCGCTCGACAGCTGACGTGAGCCATACGAAAACGGAGCTTGACAAAACAAATTTTAACGATTTGTTAAGCTAATTCGGCCTACAATGATTCATGTTTGAATAACAGACGTCAGTAGCTTAAAATTTCAAAATTACAATAAATCGCAAAGTAATTCAAGATGTTTTGCACCTTTACAGTTAAAATCGCTTATTATTAACTACAAGTGCATGTCGGATTTAAATTAAATTTGTGTTAGAGATTGAACCAGCATTTTGAAATACCACAACATTTAATACACTTTTATAATGAAAATATGTTTTCAAGGGAAAAATGCTTAAAAAAAAAAATACGTGTGTAAAAATTCCTGAAATAGATGGCGAACGCTGCCGATAAGTGAAAAAGATCGCATATAAAAAATCTCCGAAAGAGAATGAGGTAAAGAAATTGAGTAGGAAATACCGCTGAGAAGGAATACTCGCGAAATGTTATCTGTAGTGTGGAATTTGATCGCTTCAATTTCCTCTTATCCTCCCGAATATAGAGCCTACTCCCTCCTTTTTAGCTGCTACGGCTGCAATCCTTCCGTGCCATCTCTCCATTTACATGCGGTTTGCGTTATTGTAAACTTTATTATCTGAAAATCTTTTTCTTAGACGAAAACGAAAAAAATGGGATTACGATGCGCTATATATTGAATAGGCGTGTTCGATTTTTTTTGATTCTTATTCAAGCATTTATCGTAGCTTACGAGTAAGAGGCCCAATTTTTTTATTTTTCAAAACACTTACTTATGTTGTACACGTGTCCTTTGATTCATTTGACCCGTTTACAGCGCTTACAGAAACTTCCAATGCCGTTGTCAACATTGAAGTCGCGATATCTTCATTTTTGGCAAGCGAAAGAATGCTTACGGCAGACGAACACTTCGAGCGACCGGACAGATCTGACTTCATTGATTCTGAATTTGATGCTAATCAAAAATAGGGTCTTTTATGCTTCCATCTGGATGTACGAAACGTGAATGCAATCCTTATCTCTACTACACAAACTAAAAACTTACGTTTACTCAGAGACACAAATATTTTGAAAAATTGAAAAAAAAAGAAACCGTATACCGTTTACTTTAGAAGTATTTATGATGTTTGTTTTTCGAATTTCCATTCATTAAGATTTCTCAGCATGTGTACATATCGTTCATACATGTGTACGATGTGTGCATGATTCGTGGTATTTTTTATGGTGTTTTGAAAGTTTCACAATATTTATCATTTTCATCGATCGTTGTTCCTTCACTTATAGGGAATTAAGTTTTTCGTTATTATACGCATATAATTGTGTTTGTGCACATACTTGTTGATTAAAATTTTATAATATTCACCTAAGGCACCGGGGAACAGATGGTCAATTGATTTATCTCGCTCACAACAGGTCGTTTTCTATTCATTTCACTATAACATAATTTTCTTATAAAGACATCACGTAAACGTTATTTATTTTAATGGAGGGGGGGTTTTTGTCTTTGTCTGTTTTTTTTTTTGTTTAATTTGAACTTTGGTGAAAACATTACTTTAATGAAATGATTGCAAATCGCATACCTTAGCTGGTTATAAATGTGCAAAAATATCTCATAAATAAAGATTTTGTGATGAAACACACCTTGATGTCTATCAGCGTAATATCTAATTTTAGGTAAGCACACATACAAACACGAAAATTAAGGCTGAAAAAAAAAAAATTGCATTTAAAGACTTATTGTACAAATAAATTGATGGTGAGTTGCTTCCTTCGATATTAAATTAAAAGCAAGTATCCTAGATAGATGTGAAGAGCGGAAACGATGTTGCCAAGTCCACTTAACCGCTTAGGCCAATCAACAACTTAAGTTCAGCATTGTTCACTTTTTGTGTTAAATGCTTTGGACAAAGTTCGCTGTTTATCTCTTAGAGTTCTTCGTTGTGTTGTAGTTACAGTCACAGATGATATATCTGATATGCCATTTGCTTCTAACCTTTGGGAATGTACATTGGATATCACTCTACACCTATGTTCCCCTTTACACTACTATACGTCCTACAGAACTTTTAAAATCAAAATTTTTGTTCAGAAATTTTGTTTGCGAAAAAAAGTGACATAAGACTTGGATCGAAGCATACGGCGGACAGTCGAGCGAACATCGTGGAAAAGGTGAGCCAAGACCGAAAAAAGAATTTCTTCGGCCGGGTCAAAAAAGTTGGTTTTATTTTTTGGATATAGTAGTAAGTGCACTACGCTGCCTGCAAGCGTTTTTTGGTAGGACAACAAAACAATCCCAATGTTGAAAATGCTCTCCAATATTGTATTCAACTTGGGACGGGGTCTACAAGGATACGACTAAGAAGAAATCTAAAACGACATTTTATCTCTTAGTCATATGGAATTGAAACTGTTTTTTATATATCAGCTATTAAGACAGGATTTAATGAATTGCGTGGAAACGATATTATAAAATACCCTAAAAAAGCGTTTGCGACTGTACGCGATAACGATAACAACGGACTTGATGGTTCTAAGCATGTTCGTATAGCCGTCCGTCCGTATAAATTTTTGTGTTCAACCGACATAGCCGACAATTTTCGGTATTTGTTAATAAAATTTAGAACAATGACCTAAATCGTCTCGAGTGGAAGTGGACCGCTCTCCATACGAAATCTTATCTTCCATTGTCAATATTTTTAATACCTCCCGCGATATAGTAATGCTAGGCATAACAAATTAAAATGGGAAAATTGGGTGGGATGAGAGCTTTTCTTGAATCCTCTATAGTTATAACTAATTCTTTAGAAGGCGACAAAAATTAGTTTTTAAAATTTTTTGACAAAAATTGGTGCAATGTAATGATTTCACAAGTAAACTTAATTTGATAAGCGTCGACTGCATTGGCCTATTTTTGGGACTCAAACAAAAATAAATGCCTTGTACGCCAACGAAGTGTTTGATCATTTATGACGATGCTAAAAGAAGTTTTGTAGTGCATTATGCAATAGGCTTCCCGACTTTCCCCGATAAAGTGTATTGAACATGCTTACACCTAGAAATTTTGCAAATGTAATACAACCCTTACGACTTTATGGCGTAGCGAATGAAATCGATGAATACCTTATTACTCTCTGCTCTCAAAGTCTGACTATGCCGGCCGAACTTTTGCTTTTTAGAAATATAATCCTTTAAAACGAAAATGTTTCGAGCCCTTCTCTTGTCTTATCTTGTAACCCCTAAAAAATAAGTGCCAAAAGAGTTGACGACATTTTCCTATGAAGAATCAAGTGGCTATTGCGTGTACGCAATCAGCTATTACTACAGTCTTTGTTTCAATCCGCTACTGCTATCAATGGTAAAGTTTTTCTTAAAAATTTCTAACCGTCCAATTTAACTTGTAATTAAAAGGCATAAGAAAAACACAGTAATGAGTAAAACTTATAAATTAGTTTTTTTAAGACAGTTTTATAGTTTGTGTGTGTTCATAAAAACTATTTAAGTTGTTTCGATGCCGCCG
Source organism: Glossina fuscipes (assembly GCF_014805625.2). Classification (NCBI taxonomy): domain Eukaryota; kingdom Metazoa; phylum Arthropoda; class Insecta; order Diptera; family Glossinidae; genus Glossina; species Glossina fuscipes. The sequence goes on from NW_023998416.1 coordinate 10,894,277, forward strand.
TCTATATTGTCCACTATAAATTACGGGATCATTATAAGCACAAAGACAATATCTCTGCCATCTTTTATGTTTCATCTTCATTTAACAATAATTAAAACAATATGCACAAAATAAAATCACATCATCGTCAACATAGAAAAAAGGTAAACAAAGTTTATATTTATAAATATATATATGTTGTATGTGTTGCATATACGTTATACGCAAATATATATGTATATACAATATGGGTGTGTGTGTAATGCATCATCATATATTATACATAAGGAGTAGTAGTTTGTAAAAGCAACTTGAAACTTAGTAGACTTGTTGCTAGTATTCTTCTACGATACACAGAGAGAGGGAGGGAGGGAGAGAGAGAGAGAGAGAGAGAGAGAGAGAGAGAGAGAGAGAGAGAGAGAGAGTTGGCTGTTATAGTAATAAAAGTTCTTAACCTTCACCACTAAACAAAGAAATGGGAAAACAGGAAGAGCACTTTAGTTCTTTATTATTAAATGAAAGAGAAAGAGAGAAGAAAGAGTTGGCTATTACTTTGCGTTGGTATGCATCTGGTGCCGTACTGTCTGTGATTATTATCTTATTTTTTTAACATTATTATAAACAATCATTATGAAGTCTAACCAGCTAAATATCTATGTGCTACGTGTAAAGAGTGGTAGAATTATTGAGTAAAAAGTTTCGGAGAGAATGTAGGCATAAGAACACCTAGACCTCGTATCTTTATAATAATGCATATAATAATATATTTTCACATATGTATATTATATATATATATATATATATATATATTCATATATGTGTGGAAATGTATAACGTGTATGTGTTAAACAAATACCTAAAAACAAAAGCAAAAGTTATCCCTTTTGCATTATGTAGCTTATTTGTCTGCGCTGGTTGCTATACAATAGCAAATTATTCAGCTTAATTTATGAGAATTTTCTACTGTTCTGTAATGCTGCCAATTTTGTTCTTTTATTGCCTTTCAAGAAAATTTACTCTTATTATAAGGACTTTGTTATAAACTCATACAGACAGGGGCTGTATATCGCTCTACAACATATTTTCGTAATAAACGTGACTGGTGTATGTAACTTAAGGAGAAAGAGAACGTCTTAACTTCAACTAACTACAGCATTGCGTGCACTAAACTAGACGTACACATGGTGCATAAGACTGATCCTTAAACTAAACAAAATGTAAATTTTTTTTTTTTTTAAATTAATTATTATTTTCAATAAGTTTGGCTGCTACTTTGAAGGAGAAAGTGCCATCTATCATCTTCAAATCTGCTTGAGACTACAATATTTAGTTCGATCTACATCCACGGCGAAGTTGACGATCTCTCAGGAATGACTAGTTAAACAACACCGTTCCCAACGTGAGACAACTCGGCAAAAAATGGAAACCAAGTGAACAACACGAACAGAAAAGAAGATCAATTCCGATATCTCTGCAAACGTGTTTTTATCGGTTTACCTTTTTTTTTTTAATGTAACAGTGCCTCAAGTCTGCATGAAAATAAGATCGATTGAATTAAACCATAATTATTCAGACTGTTTTATTGTGTAATTAACTAAGTAAATGTGTTGTTATACCGCACAACACTTGTCGTACAAGAGTATAGTATATATATAATACAAGACTATTTTATATATATAAAATGTAAAAATTATTGCGAGCGTTCGTTACTGTTAATTAATCTCTAATAGCCCTATGGTACAGTATAAGCTTAAATGCACTTACGTAACACCCAGAAGGCCTTGAAATAGATCTAGCCTTTATTATATCGATCGGTGCAGATTTAGAATCAGAATTTCTAAATTGATTTGACCTGCCTGTCTGCGTGTCCGTCTTATCTTCTCGTATTTGACGATGAGAGATGTTTTGATGAAATTTTGTACACTGAAGGTTTCGGGCCAAGGACAAACCCTATTGAAAATTGTTCGGATCGCAATACTTATTCGACAATTTTTCATGAAACGTCTTATATTAAAAAGTCGTTTTATGGATATATGCATTAAGTGGTGTAATGTATTTATTGATGCGGTTGGCCCACTATAGTATTTTTGCTCGTTTTTGATATAAGAAAAACTTTGGAAATATATTTCAATATTTTAAAAATATGTCGAAATTTGACAATTATCTTGATCTATGGAATCGTAAAAACTTAATAATACAAAGTCTACTTCTCAAGACGATATCTCCATCCATTTTTAATTTTTTTTGTATTTTTAATCCACTAAACGACAATTCAAACTTTATTCTTATCTTATAGTAAACATATTCCACATTTGGTGCCTTAACACGGTGCCTATATCCTGAGCATACTTTTTTACTTTTGCTAACCTTCATGAAACTTTTGTGTGCACAAATTTGTGTGGATTTTTTTTTGTCGATAATCGTAAATTTTTATTTCCTTCGAAATAAAGTTGCATAGCCTTGTTTCAGCTAAAATTTTTGTGGAATTGCATTTTGCAGTTCTACTAATACTTGTAGGATTGGTAAGAGAAAATGATGCCGCTGATTATTGGCCTAATGACCCCTGTATTCAAATATTATGAAACGTATTAGTTTCAAGCAGATAGTGTCTTTTCTTCATTCCTCAGATAAGGAAAATATAACATCAATGTCAAGTTGCTGGGTAAAAATTCAGAACATTCAATTCAGAACTTCAGTAAAAAATTTGGAGATGTCTAGACTTCTAGTCAAAACTCCTCGTTAGATGGGGAAATGATTCTATGGGCGCAGATGATCAAATAAAAATTCAGAATATATAAGCCGATGAGTTAAATAAGTTAAGCGCATGTATGTGCAAACCTTGTACTGCAAGAAAGCGCTACATATTGGAGAATGTTTCCAAAAGTATGGTACAAAAATAAAATGCTAATTATCCAATTCTTTATAATTATTTCGAATTTCACCCGATATCAGATAAAATTTTCTTGCAAACATTAGCTTTGTATGTAATCCGGGCAAGTATGAACACTAGACGTTATAGGACGTCTGAGGCGTCGAAAGGAGGCACGTATGCAAAAAAAGTATTATAAAGAACAGTGGTTCTGTCAGCAGATGGATATAGAGCTCCCATCCGCCTTATAGTCAATACGATCTTCGCATAGGTTATTTAAAAATTTAAGATTGAAAAAAGTTCCCCGTTTTTATTAAGAGTCGCTCTAAGGCTTTAAATTTAAATACTGAAGACGTCTGGCGTGTTTTAAGTTTTATTTATTTCCTTTAGTAAGCACAAACTAAAATGACATTTTTGACAACATAACATAACGTTTAAATAAACATTTTTATTTTTTATTTATTTTTTTTATTTATTTTTGTTTAATTTCGCATTATTATTATAAATGTCATCATGTTTTTATGCCTGCTTGGCTTTCATAATGCGAAACACATAATTTTCGATGTAGTGTCAGCGTTTTAAACATTTTAATCAAATGCAGGTAAATGCTTATATCTTAACACAAAATGTCTGCTTTATTGCCCGAAAACCACAATATATTTAAAAACATGTTATGTATGTTTAAAGTTCTTTGAAGCATGTATTTTTATTAAAAAGGCATGAACCAAAAGACTTATGATTTTATGTTTAATTTTTTTTTTTGTTTTTTATATTCGAACACTGTCAGCATTTATAAAACTAAAGTTTACATTTGCTTCTTTTTTTTTTTATTAATAGTAGAAGGTATTAAGTTTTTCAAGAAGTATTAACATGCTTCGCTGGTACGAGAAGTAGAAACATTTTTTGATCTTTTATGCATTGAAGACTACATTACGAGCTTCATCTAAATATAGCGGACATAAGTTTATATTCATATTTCTCTTTATTTTAGTTAATTGCAACAATCTTTCCTTCCCTTTAGATTTCTCTACCGTTATAGCTTCAAATTTTACAGCTAACAAAAATTTTCTACAAATAAAAATAATATTCGAGTGAAATGAAGGCGTTGGTCTGAAAAAAATTGCTTTAAAATTTTCCATATAATCGAAAAATTTTAATTTATTGAAAGATAGTCTCATGATCAATAATCATACGTAAGCTGACTCTGAAGACGCTTTGAAAGAAATCAAAACTAGGAAATGCAGAAGCCAACGGCATCGTAAGCTCGAAGAGGATGCTTTCAGGGAAAGTCGTTTGAATGATCAAACTTCATTTTCAAAGAAACGCTTCGTTTCCTTCTGGACTGCCTTGCATATATCATATAACTGATTCAGTAGTGGGTGTCGAACAATCTTGTGGACGTGGTAGAATGATGCTTAAAATTTGTTTTATCGACTATTGCGATCTGTTCTTGTTGTTTTACACAGTGCGATCAGTTTGGGACCTTTGAAAATTTTGATTGACTGTACTATATCTCTTTACACCCTATACAACTTATAGTGAGAAGTAATAAGAGGACGGGAAAGTAATGTCGTTTCTGCAGATGTCTACATTCGTTAGGCAATTTATCAGCGCATTACGCACTTCAAAATCGTGCCAAGGTAATTTTAAGCTTAGAGTGACTTGTTGACTCGTGAATAATGAAATCTTAAATGACTTTTAAATCTTATGGTGAAATGATAAGCTAAATACCAGAAAAGGCCCTTATTCGGCATTGTATGCTTCTTGAGTTTCTTCATGAGTGTCAATGAGTAATAGTGTAACACATTTCTTCTCTTTTTTTCTTATTAAACGAAGTACTCAGGCAAGGTCCTCCGTTCGTGTAGAACGATGTCGATCGGAAAGAAGTAAAGAAAGAGAAAGAAATAAGGAGGAGGCCGTAACCTGGTGGTTGCTTGCACAACGGATACGATTGAGCATTCGTTGTAACTACGACCAAAGTATACCCTCCCGCACGGAGATTTGCACACGCGACGACGGACTTGGCAGTCGCGATTCTTATCTACTTGGCCAGTCATGCGGGAAAATCCCAGATATTAAATTGACGTGAGAAAATTGATACGGATGGGCCAGTTGCTATAATTCACTCCCATTTTTTTTAGCTCTTTTTTGGCAAGACAGTCCCATATTGAATATCTTAGCATGAAAATTGATCAATAGTAGCAATTTGACATCAGAATTATCTGTTCCAAATTTCGACCAAATAGATCTATTTTGGGAAGCCCATCAAATATACGGATTCTCCTAAAAAATATATGTGGCAGGAAAGTTTAATTTTCAACATTTTCTGACCCAAAATTTGTTTAGCTAAATTTGACATCTCCTCTCAAGCAACAACTCCCTCGAAGAGTTTGTTTGTAAACCAGGAAGTCATAATTTTTGAAAAAATCTTTTTCACCTTTGTTCGGCGTTTTTGTTAAAAATGTGTTTGCTTTAGAAATATTAATGACAGTTATACTTATGCTTGCATAATACATACTGGATTAAGTTTTTTGCATTCTCATGTGATTTTTTCCAGCAATTAGAAGGCATGACAAGTATTAAAAGCTGTCTACGTCGAAATACATTTCTTTGCTTAACGCAACTTGATCTCCTTTCCGATTTTAATATTCAAATATTTCCTTTGAATATAATACAGGAACAGAAAATATGTGATTGCAAGTGTTAGAGAATGATTGTCGATTTGATTTGAAAATTTCAAAACGTATTAAATAAAATAATATTTTTGCCCAAGGGTGATATCAATTTTTGCTACATTTTTTTTCGTTTTGATACTTTTAATTCGAGTAGAAGGCTGATAAAGTCATAAACACGGAAGAGCAACTCTCGTTTATTCCATTTAGCAAGTGATACATTAATATATGTATATTTCTTTATTATGTGCCTCTGTGCCTCATATTTAGAGCCGTAATTAAGCAAAAGGCTTCCAGAAAAAAAGAAACAACATAACGGATTTTTATCCTTTGGTTTTATAAACAATTCAATTGTTTTCTTATCAATTTTAAGCAGGCACTTCACATTGAAATAAAATAGAAAGCAAATTAAAACTCTACTCGAGCTCAGCGGATGGCTGTGCAAAAAGATGATTTTGGGAATTTAACTTTGCTTTGTTGTTATGCCCTCACAGGAAATTTGGAATTTTTTTAATCTGCCATGCAGGAAAATATACACATAGATCGATACTACTATGCATATGCATAGGGCTTCGAGCAAGGGATCGGGAAGCAATGCACGTTTAAAGCTCCCATTTTATTTAATGCAATTAGGAATGTAGTTGGACAGTGAGATTGGGAGAATACTTTTTTGTGTTTCAAGTAACTATTAATTGCATCGAAAATGCTGTAGAAGGGCTATCATGAATAGTTGTCCATACGATGCTCGAAAAGTGCCAATTGAGTCGTTCTGTTCTAGTTGAGTTTCGATGGTTGTTTGCGCTGAAAAGAAAAAATGTATATCTTGCAAATCAGAAATACATGCTTTAAGTCCACACACGCTCGTCTGCTTTTGAGTATTAGCTAACATTGTGCAAGCATTTTTAGCCAATAAGTCAATCCCTTTGAACGGGAGATCAAGATGGTATTTGAAGCGAACTGCGACAAATGTATTAGAGCGAGCTAGGTACTAATAAAAATCGTAGTCGAAGCGATGGAATTCAGGTTTAGGGAGGTATTAGCAGCCCAAAATAAAATGATTTTTTTTCACAATTTCTTTGATTGGCGAGAAAGGTAACGGAGCAGTAATATATTAAATGTATACTATTTACATTAAAGGTCCCTGTAGCAAGCAGTGCAGCTGGTGCAAATTAGATAATCTCGGTTGCTAGTGCCCGTCCAATCTTTTTAGTTATAGAATTTATTTCTATGGCCTAAATAAATTATAATAGAGAGAGAAGTATATAGAGGATTCTCTGATTGGCGAATACTTGATGGAAAAAGTTCAATTTCCAAAAAAAAAAAATAAATCATATAATGTTTCGAAAATTCCTTACGTACTTGGAAATTTATATTAGGTATAGTACAGTATAGTATATTTTGTACTGAAAATTATTGTACTACAGTATAGTGCATTTTGTACTAGAAATTTTTGTACTACAGTATAGTGCACTTTATACTAGAAATTTTTGTGCTACGGTATTGTGTATTTTGTACTAGAAATCAGTGTACTACAGTGTAGTATATTTTGTACTGAAAATTATTGTACCACAGTATAGTGCCTTTTGTACTGAAAATTATTGTACTACAGCATAGTGCATATTGTACTAGAAATTTTTGTACGACGGTATAGTGTATTTTGTACTAGAAATCATTATACTACAGTATAGTACATTTTGTACTGAAAATTATTGTACTACAGTATAGGGCATATTGTACCGAAAATTATTGTACTACAGTGTAGTGTATTTTGTACTAGAAATCATTATACTACAGTATAGTACATTTTGTACTAGAAATCATTGCACTACAGTATAGTACATTTACTACAGTATAGTGTATTTTGTACTAGAAATCATTGCACTACAGTATAGTACATTTTGTACTGAAAATTATTGTACTACAGTATAGTGTTTTTGTACTAGAAATTTTTGTACTACTGTATAGGGTATTTTGTAGTAGAAATTTTTGTACTGCAGTATAGAGCATTTTGTACTGAAAATTATTGTACTACAGTATAGTGCATTTTGTACTAGAAATCATTGTACTACAGTATAGTGTATTTTGTACTGAAAATTATTGTACTCCAGTATAGTGCATTTTGTACTAGAAATTTTTGTACTACAGTATAGTGTATTTTGTACTAGAAATCATTATACTACAGTATAGTGCATTTTGTACTGAAAATTATTGTACTACAGTATAGTGCAAATTTCAAAAGATCGTTCAAAATAGTTCCCGAAAGAAAAGTTTGAATTTTTTTGCTCATTGGACAGGCGTTTTTATATAGATTCACATGATATAGGTGAATATAGGCGACATTTTCTAGTTTGGCCGCACTAGAGTGTCAAATTTGCATGTTTTCCCATAGCAATGTTATGGTAACATACCAAATTGCAAAAAATCGGTAAAAATAGTTCTTGAAAGCAAAGTGTGAATTTTTTTGCCCATTCGATAGGTACTTTTATATAGATTCACGTGATATAGGTGAATATAGGCGACATTTTCTAGTTTGGCCGCACTAGAGTGTCAAATTTGGGTGTTTTTTTCATATGCAGTTTTCGCTGACATATTTCAAATATCGTTAAAAATAGTTCCCATAAGCAGAATTTGAATTTGTTTAGTTTTTTTGAAAGGTAGTTTTATATCGATTCATGAAATGTCCACAAAAATATTTTCTTTTTTTTAATATGGACGGACTAGGCTTTCAAGCCAACTATATCTCAATTGTAATTATTTAACATGAGCTCTGTTAAGTCGCTAACAGAGGTAAGTTAACAGAAATGTTAGGTGTCTGTACTAGTTAAATTCGAATTTATCTTCACACCCTTCCTAGAAGTTAGGTACACATATTAGTTTTATTATATTTTCTATTAACCATTGCCGTCGACCTATACTCATCATTTTCTTCCCTCGAAGATTTTATACTGGAGCGTTCCGGTTTTACTTTTTTTATTTTCTAGCTATAAATGCTAAGAAATATTTGAAAATGTTTTCAAACGAACCTGAACAGTTTGAAAAGAAATTTGTTAGCGGATTAAACAATTCCTGCCTTTTCCGTTAGGGAATTTGCCATGGGACTCTCTTGTAAGCCTCCCACCATATGGAGACAGACTACTACTCATGTCATGTGTTGCATGCTTGGTACTTTATTCTTGGTAAAGTTGTTCCTCTAAGAGTTATCAATTGTTAAAGCTTAGTCAACGCAAAAAGGATTCAAGGTTCCCAACTTGATCAAAGGCTCCTTCAATGCCAATTTCATACCTTGATGATAATAAGCGAGCAAACGGGTGAGTGATCTACTGGTAAGCGTGGCATTAATAAAGTCTCAAGACTCGGTGTAAAAAGACAGAATGGTGTTTAAGAAGATTATTAAGCCAATAATAAAAATTTATGAAAAACTCGTAGTACCATTCTGTGTTAAAGGCGACAACTTTATTGAATTATTTCATTTCTTTACATATTTCTGGGTACACTCTTACACAGAGATCATGGGCACACTAGACACAATTTATTGAAAACTTTTTTTCTTCCTATACCTAGGTACTACTGATAGGCATCAAAGCGTTCTTATGTGCTTACCTACTCTCAAGGAGTTGCTCTCCTTTTGATGGGTCTAATTAAGTTATTTAACTATCAAATGCTTACACAGTTGTTAAAAGTTTGCTTACAGTGTTTTTGTGCTTAGAATGATTTCAGTGATTTCGAACACTTCCATAATTTCAACGGAACTCGAGCAAGCGATTATTCTTTCGGGATATTTCAAGTGAAATTACTGAAGCAAAAAAATAACGATGGCTGTAAGGTGATCTCTTCATTTTAGTGCTAAAGTCAATAATCCAACTTCTTCGTCGTTTACTTGTTTGCTCGACATACAAATAATTGAATAGAAGTGTAAATAAATAACGGACAAGCGATCGCAATCATTGTATAAAAAAGCCATACATACACTATGTATATGAAATTCTAGAAGTTGCTTGTTCCTCAAACACTAAACGACTTTAATTTTTTTTCATTTTTCGCCATAGGTTTTTTTGCGTAAACAAAAGCCGTATATTTATTTATAAGTCAAAGTAAAACATTTTTAGCTATTGAATGCAATGTAAACGTTAGTGTTAGTGTAGTCAGAGAAATGTGAAATTTGACAAAATTGCTGATGAAAACACCTTCGATGTAAATACATTATTACGCAATTCGATGACACAGCAAGAGCAAGAGTGGAGGTGTTTATCTTTCCACATAAAAAAACAAAAAGACAGTCAAAGGATTAAATCGAATCCTCGGGTTATTTACTTATGCATATTTTGTTTCATATTAAATTTTCT
>NW_023998416.1:10904149-10940417 GCF_014805625.2 Glossina fuscipes
TTCCTTTTTTTCATTCGTGAAGAGCTTTACTTCTTTTATAACGAGATGGAAATAAACAAAAAAAAAAAAAAAGAAGTACTGAAAGCTTGAGGGCTTTCAAAAAAATCTTAAAGTTTGAAATAAGAAAACATTTTATAAAATTTTTTCCTTATTTAAAAACTAATAAGAAAGGAAAGGAAGGGGAGTCGCTAGCTTCCTTCACAGAATAATCTCTTTTAATTTTTTTTTTTTTTTGGGTTTTCCTTTTTTAAATCTTAACTTCTTTCCTTTTTACAATTTCACAAAAGATTGACTTGAAAAGGTATGCACACATGCAAAGTCATTGATCAAAAACTATCGGGAATAATAAAAGTAATCTTAAATGTAAAAAATTTATTTTACCAAAAGATTCGTTCTGAAATGACAGAATAGATCGGTGTATCAAGTAAGTCAAAAAATCCAATTTTTTGCAATCTCTTGGTTAAAAGCGAAAATGAATGAATACACATTAGACGGATAAATAAACAATGAATATGGAACCTTAATGGATCTGTATGATAAAAGTGAGTTCATCTTAAGCCTTCTTGATGATTATATAGATCCGCACAAGGTTTACACTCTACCAGTTGTGTGGAGTAAGAAAAGGGCAATCAATCTTTCATAGTCTAATGGATAAGTTCCCGGTACTTTTGGATTATATTATATGTTGAAATTAAATCTAATTCTGTTAATGGCTCATATAATTTGTTTTAACTATTCAGTTTATCATGTGATTTTTTTATTCGAATTTCAATTCATTTCACTTTACAGCAGACATAATATATATTTATGTGAATTTTCAAACATGGCGTCCATTAATTGTGCCCACGTTTTATCTGCACTTTGCATTAGGGTTACGTTTTGTATTTGCGTTCACATTTTATTTCTTCTTCTTCTTTTTTTTCCCAATTCTTCGAAGACTTCAAATTTTTCCCCATATATTTTCCTAATTAAATTTCTTTTCTCTCTCATACTATTTTTATCATTTTATTTATCTTTTGTTTACCTTAGGAGTCCTGCATTGAATTCGAAAGACTGGTTACCGCTCAATGCGAAGCTCTTATCCAAGCCATACACGATAGACGTGAATATTTACTTGAAGCTATACGCATGGATAAGGATACAAAAATACGAATATTGAAGGTAAGCACATATACATACATACATACATATATTTTATATTTTTGTAGTAATTGCTTTGTAATGGAAAAACATTCATTTAATATCCTGTGCATGTATGCTTCCGTTTGCCCATGTAATTGTGTGTTTATTACACAGGATCAACAATCAAACTGCACTGGCAAACTACAACAGACCACGGGCTTAATACAATTTTGCATTGAGGCTTTGAAAGAGACTGACAGTGCCGCGTTTTTACAGGTAAGTTTCGGAATGCAAGGATTACTTAATTAATTAAAGTAAATAAAATAAATAAATAAATAAAAAAAAATTGAAAAATATTCGCTTCGGGGCGCATCATTTAAGGTAAATATATGCGAACATTACTCAAGTTTTTATTAATTGTGATGGCGACAGTGGAACAAACCAAAAAAATGTTACGCAAAGTATTCGCATAAATGAAATCTAAGGCCCTTTAAGTCTACTACACTACTTGGCCATTTTTAATTCAAGTAAAATATTATGTATATATGTGTGCGTGTGCGTATTTATTTGTTTATATATACATATTTCTTCTGAATAAATAAAATTACTTGATTGATAAGGCGTTTCCGCTCTTGAGCCCACGTGGGCCCACGTTCCATTCTTAGTCAAATATCTTAAAAATTTGCAGGATTATGAATTACAACAATAAAGGGAAATAAGTTCACTAAGCATTCCGTGACGATCAAGGGAACATGATTATTTTTGGCATAACTAGATGATAGACGGAATTATATTCTCTTTTGAAGCTAAGAATTAATCATTTCTACGAGAATAATAAGTGTTCCGGTAACTAGACTGGAACGAGAGCTCCTCGAAATACCAATACCAAATTTTCAGTTAATATCTGTGGTTTATTTTTCTTGTGAATATTACTATTTTCATTAAACTAATCATTAAACCAATTCATCCAATGGTGCGTGTAACTATCTTGGTCCTAGATAGTGTGAAATTAGTGACCTCAAGAAGTGGAATTACATGATATTAAATAAAGAGAAATAGTTTAGAATATGATAGTCAGGCGATCAGGACTATTACATATCTCACATCACTTTATGTAATACAACTTTTTGTCATAATATAGATCAATGCGGAATTACTACTATTCTGGGCCAATTTTCATCATAACATACAAAAAATTGGACCCTTTTATCATATCAAGACTTTCTTAGTCTTTATAAGAACGAAAGTTCAAAGAATGATTTCATGCCGTTCAAAATCCTCCTTCTTCGTTCAGTACGCCCAACACATTAGTTTATTATTTAACGTGTTTCTGTCGCTCTCTATATAGAATTCGAAGTGTAAATGCAGTTTTTGCAGAATTGAATCAATTCTATATAGAATTGCTTGAGGTTCCTATAGCTGTGAAAATAATGCCAAGTGTTTGCTTTTCAGATAAAAAACAATAACAAAAGAAAGGGAAGAAGAAAGAAAGGAGAAAAGAAAGAGGCAGAGAAAGATTTTTCGTACCAAAAAAAATACTTTGGTGAAAAAAAAATAGTAAATACCTATGTAGGGAACTCACTCAGTAAGTTTAATTTTTGCACTGTACAGCATTTGTGGTACAAAAGCCCACCAAAATTCAGTAAATGAATACAACATTCAGTACGAATTGAGATAAGCCCGTCTTTTATTGTGTCGAACGTTTCAGTGTCACTTTCTAAATCGATTTAAAGTTGCCTGTCTGTCTGTCTGTCTGTCTTGTTCTCTTGTGTTTAACCTAAAGGCTACAATTTTTTAGATATTTATAATTTGTTACACTGACGTGTTTTGTTGCAATCACTAACGCTGTTGAAAATGGTGGTCAAAATGGATGGAATCGCATCACTGTTTTGATGACTTTTCATGTATCGTCATTATATAAACAACGGCAGGGTGGTGTATTGCATTTAACAATGCAATATACGCTATAGTGTTTCTATTTGTTTTTTTATTGTGAAAATCAAGATTTTCTTTACATTACTTACCTTATTTCAGTAAAAGTAATTAAGCTATTGTTGTTTTGAATTCATATGTTTTGCCAGAGTAAAGCCAATGCTAATTCTACGGATAGAATTGCAGTCCTTCTGTCGAGCATTTTATCCGAATTCTATATAGAATGCGACGAAATCACCACTAGTATGTAAACACTAAATAATGCCAATTTTTAGCTAGCGGCCATAACAAATGTCCGTTTCAATTTCCTTTCAACACGCCTCGCCATTGGTCCAAAAAATGTTAGCGAATCTAATTCCATTGAAACATATTCCATAATTGTAATTGAACACAAATGTGCATGAACATACATCGGACGGACATACGGACAGATGGACAGATAGATATAAATCGCTACAGAATCGTTCGATATAATGTAAATAAGGTCCTTTCTAAGTCCTTCGGGTTGTTGCATGTGGGTGCGCAATCTTTATATATCCTGTAGCAAAAACAGCGTAAATCATGAAATCCTGCTCATATAAAGATATGGGAAATATTTAAATTAACTTATGGGTTATGCAATGACAACTTCGGCTATAATCCGTAAACTTGCGAGAGTTCAGAACAAATGCATCTAGATACACATATGATCTAAGTCCAAGCAGCAAATGATATTAGATTAGTCAGCTGGAAAGAAAGTTTCATTTTGTAGCTTTTTTCATTGGAGAGGACACGACTCTTGTCACAACGGAATTACCATATTGGTGATGAAATGCTAAAAAAGGGTCACTCAACATATATTTCATAATTTTCTTTCACATTTGATTCCAATTGATGTTTAATATTTTTTTTATTGTAGAGATGATGCAATCATATATCTGATTGATTAGTTCTAGATAGTGGTTGAAGAATTTAAAAAATTTCTTATTGTCATCTAATCGATCTACTTGACATCAAATGAACATTTATTGTTATTTTCTTAGGTTGGTTCGATGTTGATAAACCGGGTGGCAAACACTGATATGACTTGGCATCAGGAAGTGACTAACGCTGCACCGCGAGTGTCACCCATCGTTGACTTGACATTAGACGATGCATCCGTCTTGAGAGCTATAGATAATTTAAATTTTATACAAATGAAACGTAAGTTAAAACCCATTTATATATATATTCGTATTTAGAAAAAGCAGAGCAGATGGAGGCAGAAGAAAAGTCCATTTAACTATATTAACGTAGTCACTGCAATTAGTAGAATAGAAAGGCTGCTTTGCCTGATTGATTTTATTAGCATTTCTCCAGTAGGTAATATAAGAAAGACATATAATAGTGGAGCACATTTATGTATGTATAAGGCTTAAGGTGTTTACTTCTTTTTGCTTTTCTAAATTATTTTAAAATAATTGCCCGGACTCACTGTGTCTGCACATACTTGCTATTGCACGGCATATATAGTAAGTGTTTAAATTTATGTGTAGTCATTAAATAGTAATTTCTTCGCCTTTATAAGCAAACAGAAAGCATCACTTTGTGGAACATTAAAGAAACGTTTGCTTGAAAGAAGAAATTACTTTACACCTATAAATTTTTATTGTAGTGCATACATGCTTTCGTGTTCAGACAACAAGAGCAACAAGAGCTTACTTAGCACCACCACAGACAGCTGTGACACTACAAATTACTAAAAAAAAAAAAAAAAAAAACAACCACTCAGCACCCTTTTAAGAAATATTGTGAAATTTAATACTTTTTATGTTCACACAGCCAGTCAGTATAACCATTTACAATACATTAACTCAGTGCTAAACGGAAGATTTATGTGTTTAAGATTTATTTATATTTAAGAGCTAAGCCTTCCCTTTCATAGGCACATTTTATTTGTATTTATAAATTTGTAAGTAAAAAAAAAAAAAAAAAAATTCAAATAAAAAAAAAAAAAACTAATTTCTATTATTGTAATTTTTTTTCAATTTTTATCTTTTTCTCTTTCACACACATGCTGCTCTTGCTGCTAATATGAAAAAAAAAAAAAAAAAAAATTAAAAATAATGTATTGCTAAAAATCGTACAAAATCCTTTCTCATATCATTATATACATATTCATGTAACTTGTACATGTGTTTGTAAACGTTATTCTTATATTATCATAAAATCAATGCTTATATCAACTACGCATGTATATGACTTTACATGCAGCTGTCAAAGATGGAGATGAAAGATTACCAGCAGGTGAGATGCTTATGCTTGATGATAACATCACCAACAACACCTTTACAACCTCAATATTATCCACCAACACAGTGATTAATACATTTGATTTGTCCATGAACTCTTCTGATATGAAAACCTCAACATTACGTTCCAACAAATCCAATAAATCAACGACATCCTCATTGTTATCCCAGAAAATGAATGCATTTAAAAGATTAATCAACTATGACGAAACTCTCTCATGTATGCATTAAATATTTTTCTTTTTTTAATTTTTCTTTTTTTTTTTTTTTTGGTTTTTTTTTTTTCTTTTGTATTAATATTTAATTGAATTTCTTTGTTTTTCATATATATATATATAGTTAGTATCTTTCATTACGTTTTCATTTTGTTTTAAATTATATTTAAGCTTATGGTAATGGTTCCTTTTAGTCTCTTTTCTTTTGCGTTGTGAAATTGTTAACGCTTTAAAAGCAAGTTTAATGCTAATAATATCAATACATTGCTTATTATTTTTGCCGAACTTTTGGAACATGGTTAGTTTGCTTCTCATAATCCGAATCTTAACGCTTTACCGTATCACTCCCTCTCTGAGATCCTAGCGAATAATATTTTGCCAGCTTTTATTCTTGCCATGATCGATGGAGAGAATCGGAAGATTGGAGAAAAAATTTTTTTTTTTTATAATTGCGATGGATAAGTGTGAAGGTAATTCTGCAGGAGAGAGGACCTATTCCACAACTGATGTACCAGAAATTAAAGTTTGGGTATGGTCCAAGCCTTCCTCTCTGGGCAGGTCGAAACCTACCAAGCATCTTCACTTATTTAATGCCCCCGCATTTGGGAATACCACAGCCACCACCGGTACTCCTCAAAGGGTTGGGCCTTACACACTGTTCCGTTCAAAGTGTGCTTGAATATACCAGCTTTCACTGAAGTTTCTTACGTGGCAAGTTTTCCCCCGAACGATCCGGCAAGCACCAATGGACAGTTGTAGCCGGTGCAACCATCCTTACCCGCCCAAGTAGGTACAGATGGCATTGAGTAAGTGAGTCCGTGCTGTCCATAGTGTTGCTACGCAATGGTTCAAAATTATCGGCATTACGCGTGTCATTGTGTTCACATCTGCTTACGGATTATTATTACCTGCAGGGAATCCACCCTACTACTCGCTCCCTTGGATTACTTCTCCTTTTACAATAAGAAGTAATCAATGCAGCATACGCCAAACTTTATCATTCTATGCTCTCTTAAGCCTCTTCCATAACCGTAAAACTATATACTTTACCTCCTTTGTGATTGACCAAGCGGTGAAGAAATCTGCACGCAGACAACCCGCGACACTCTCGAAGAATTTCCAAGGAAAGGTACCCCGTCGACACCGTTGTAATATTTCCTGCCCCGGTTACATATATTAGATTGGGGAAAAAAAAATTCATTATTTTTTCGGTAGATGGCTGCACTGATAGATTTCTCGTAAAGTATCGCTCAAACAATTTCAGATTTATGCTCGTTGGAAAGGTGACATTTCGCAGTAAAAAAATTCTTTTGCTATTTTTTGTTTGGTGCATTCAGTTGTGAGTTACAGCGTGTTAAAAATGGAAGTGTTCCACCAGGACAACGCTAGGCTACACATATCTACAGTGACTCGCCAGAAACTTCGGGAGCTTGGTTGGGAAGTTTTAATGCATCCGCCATACAGTCCGGACTTGGCACCAAGCGATTATCATCTTTTTCTTGCATTGCAAAATTTCTTTAATGATTAAAAATTGGAGTCTAGGGAGGATTGTGAAAATCGACTACTAGAGTTTTTTGCAAATAGAGACCAGGACTTTTATGAGAGAGGCATTTTCAAGTTACCTTTAAAATGGCAACAAATCATACAACAAAACGGTGCATATTTGACCCAAATCGGACAATCCGAAGCATGTTAAACAAAGTCCTGAAGTTCATATAAAAATAATGGATTTCTTTTTCCCCAAACTAATATATTCCAATGTACATTTAAGAATTTTTTCGCAAGCCAACTTGCAATTGCGTTGACCGGATTTCACATTACATCTTACTGTTGCATGTAATTTCTATGGTTTTATATACTATTAATTCCGAACAAGTTCGAAAGTCAAAAAACGTTTACCCCACTCTACAGAAAAGCAAGCGAAGTGACTAAAGGAAAAATGAATGTGCGTACGAGTATTTCACATAAAAATAGCTTTTGATCAATCATCATACTTATAGCTCATAAAGGATAGCATTTTGGTTCAGTCTTCCGTATAAAGTTCTCTGTTGCAAATTAGTAACACAATTCTCTCTGGCCAGGCAGAGAAAACATAAAAAAGTGTTCGAAATACTTTTGGAAGAATGGAAAGTGAAGTTGTATGAGACAGCTGACACACAGCTGAAGGCAATATATTTACTATTTTGCATGAACATTTGTCTATGAGCAAGCTGTGTTCAAAATGGGTGCCGCGGTTGTTCATACTTAACACAACAATGTCTTATTGATTGAAATAATAAGGACTTTTTCATGCGCGATTTCACTGCACTACCGACTTAGGTCTGCGTTCATCCAAGTAGACAACAACCGGTGAAAGCGGTCCTAAAAGGTACTGTCACCAAAAGACCTATAGTTTGCAAACTGATTTTCAGAATATTTAGAATATTTGACACGCCTTGTCTAAAGGTTGGTACTATCAAAAAACCATGGGTCTGTCAACAGTGTTGCCATGCCTACGTCAAACCACAGAGCTATTGAGCGATGTGATGATTATTAAAAATTCGATTCTTCCAATGTTAATACAAAAAGAGAAGAGAATTCCCAAATTTTCGAAACGCAGGCTGTACATAGCGAAACTTGCCAACGCTCTTATTAATCTGTTTTCGTTTTCTTTCTTTATCGCCTAGTAATCAGTAGTTTATGGAAATTAAAAGGAAAACGAAATATTTCTGTTGCTTGAGCTTTGCAACAGTGATACTAAGATAGACGTGATAATGACTCTCTCTCTCTCTCTCTCTCTCGTTTGGAAGAGAAAACCTTATCCCTTCACATCTTCACTTTCTCAGTTCTCCTTGTTTTTTATGGCTTATTCAACTTTGTATTTTTTAACACTTTCCGACAAACATTACCAACGAAAAGTTCGCTTATATGAGGGCTAAGGGTGAAATTATGTTTAATATAAACTGTTTTGTGTAAATATGTGCTTATTATAATTTATTTAAGCTATTATTATTATTATTATTATTATTGTACATAT
This sequence comes from Glossina fuscipes, assembly GCF_014805625.2. Lineage (NCBI taxonomy): Eukaryota > Metazoa > Arthropoda > Insecta > Diptera > Glossinidae > Glossina > Glossina fuscipes. Next base: position 10,912,705 of record NW_023998416.1, read on the forward strand.
ATGTCTGCACCTACTTCATAGTTCAAATTTGTAAGCTGTTGGGTGTGGTTTTTCGGTTATTCTTATCCATTAATTTTACTCGATTTTGTTTTTGTTTAACAAATTTTTTCACTTTGATTTGGGTGTGCACGTGCTGTCTCCTTCTTTCTCCCACATACTTTTACTTACTGTTTGGGTTTGTTATTATCATTATTTACATGTTTTCCTTTTTTTGAATTATTTTAGCTTAAATCGAGAATTATAATTTATTGTCTGTTATAAAATGAAAATCTCTCCCACTTATTACTTATTGCCTTTCAACGCGCTATGCTATAATTAAGGTGTAACTTTGCGGCCGAATAGAATCCATTCCCTTATTACTTTCCTGCCACTTGACTTTTTGAAATTGAAATTTTCTAAAATAAACCTTAGTCATATCCTAGTCATACTATTGTAATATACTTTTACGCTCTGACAACATGTTTTATTTTTCTGGTTTCTTTTTTTTTTTTTTTTTTTTTTTTGCATTTCTGTTGTTTTCATTTTTCTTGAAACGTTGATTATGTGGTTGCAGCCCCATTGCCACCAGCAATTATACCCGAAGATTGTTCAGCGGAAAATAATTCTGTAACGGTAGCGTGGCAGGCACCAAGTCATTCATTTGTCGAAGGTTATGTGCTAGAATTGGATGATGGCAGCGGTGGTGAATTTCGGGTAAAATAAAAATATTAAAAAAAAAAAAAATTCTCCTTTAAATTTAAAATTTTTTATATGAATTAATAAGAGAGAGTGTGTAAATTATGTGAAAATGTAATTTAATTCAATTTCTCTGAAATTTTATTTGATTCGCATTAAGCAGGAAGTGTACTGTGGTAAAGAAACTATATGCACTGTAGATGGGTTGCATTTTAACTCCATGTACAATGCTCGTGTCAAGGCCTTCAATAGCGCTGGCGAAGGTGAATACTCTGAACTAATTGGCTTACAAACGGCTGAAGGTAAGTTCAAAGCTCTCTTATTACAAAGCAAGCGGAAAAATTCAATATGTTTGCCTCTCTTTTTATTTATTTTGCGCTTTTTATTCCTCACAACTAAAGAGGATGGTGTATTAAATCGCTTGCTTTAATGGCAACCTTTAGAGATATATGCTAGGTATTAGATAAAATATGCGAAAATTTTCTTCATCTCTCAACTTGAGATTATTAAATCGTTTTAAACATTCCTACCATATTTACAGGATTTGTCTGTCCGTCCATCCTTTCATATATAGCAGTACATTCACTTTAAAGAAAAAGAGTTAAACTTCCAAAACCAGATTTAAATAAGGGGCGTCGTGTCTGCCAGAGCACTGTAAACAGAGCTTGATTTGAAAAATAGTTAAAACTGAGAGGAAGGCAAATAGAGAATTTTATAAGTAGCTAAGAGCATGTAGGACATATCCTCCCACACTTTAATGGAACATATATTTAATCTGATTTATGTAATTTATAGATGTCAAGTATTTAAAATGGCTTTTTACTTCTACACAAGCCTTATGAAAATCCATTTGCTGGCTGCGCATCACTAATTTCCAGCTAATCGACGATCAACTCCTAGAATCCGCACTCGTTAGATTTTTGACGTACGTCGTCAAGTCTTCCTGCGGTTTTGTTGCACAAACCATCCAAATATACAGAGCAAAGCCATGCAAGGCGCTCTCAGTTAATAAAATACTTCGAAGTTTCTCTAGAATGTATATGAGTGAGGTGACGAATAACCCATGATTCGTCCTAAATCGAATGCGATTTTATTTATTTATTTTTTTTTCTTTACTTGCAACGATACAAAAATTTGAAAGGTCTAGTTAGCCAGTCAGTTAACTTAGTTAACGTCTTTTATAATCACTGCAAAATGCCTATGGAACCGTAAGGCGGACGCCTTTTAGACAATTTTCACTTTTTTTTTCTTCCTTTTCTTGGTTTAATTTCCATTTCAGCCTTGTAATTGTGTTTGTTAACTATCGCACGCTTGATAAACGTTTGGCCATTTGCCCATTTTATTCATTGCCGTACTTTGCATAAACTCTGCGTCGTTCTTACCAAGAAATGCAAAGATAAAAAGAAAAAAGAAAGAAAAAACGAAAAGCTAACTAAAAAAGGCACCAAAGGATACTTTATCGTTGTCGTACTTTCATGCGTGAGTGTCAGTTGGAAAATTGTCTTTTAGCGTCGACAACTACTAGCACTTGTTATCAGCTGTAGTAGTAACAACAGCTTATCTTTGGTGTTCAGACTCGTTCCGTTAACAATGATTGATACCTTTTTCGCCTTTGACAATTTGTCGCCTTACAATCGTCTCTTCTCATGTTAACAAGCAAGCATACAGGCATACAAGCCTTGATACCGTGATCCTAAAAGGTTTCATTGTTGTCTATCGTTAGGCATGTTGATGATATTTAAGTAAATTTTAATTTAAATGAATTCCTGTTTAATTTATGAAACGGCCTTAAGGACTTCTCGTAATAGTCTAGTCGACGAATAGAGCTGTAACGTTTACAACGAGAAAATTGATTAGTTCTTTTAATTATTTAACTGAAAAAAATAGCTGAAGCATGCATAGCACCATCGTCGCAAAGCAAGTATGACTAAATGTAAAGCAATTGAGTTTTTATTTTTTTTATTTTTTTTTGTTTTACTAATAGAAACGTTGATGGTTTAATTTTCTTAAAAGGTTTTTAAATAACGTGTTCATGCATAAACGAAAAATGAAAGTGCACGGAAGTTAATGAATTCATTTTAAAATTTTACAAAAAAAAGATATTTTAAAAGAAATTAAGAAATTTCAAAAATAATCAAAAACTCCATCATTTTCATTAATCAGACAAAGTAAGTAACTATTACAATGCATTCAGTTTAGTCATTTGAAAGGCAGTTTTTCAATGTAAACCAAAGTCATTAAAAAAATTGGATATATTTTTATGTTTGATTGGATTCATAGGAGATCTCAACCGGAAGGTTTATTAAACTTATGCGTCAGTCGCTCTGTTTGATGTTTGCTTTTGGAGTGCTTATGGTCATTGGTATTGAAGTGGAATACCTGAAAATTGGCTTATATGTCTTTTGTTGCTTACGACGAACCAAATTAGTGAGCGGACGTTATTTGGCCGCGAGAAAAATAAGAGTTCAGTCCACACCAGCAAAAACAGTGACTGCATAATACCTGTTGATTGCAAGGACACTTTTAAATTTGATCGGGAAGTAGGTGAAATGTTCCCAGTTACTAGGATTTCTTGCAATTTTTGTGAATCAGTTCAAGATGATGGAAAACGATGGTTCAACCTAAGGCGAATTTAAGTTTCTTAACTTACTTATCTCAGTAAATTGGCACTTTCACCGAATGTGCTAAGGTAATCCAACTTCGCAAAATTCCCGTACTATCTAAAAATTGTCTTTATGTCACACGATCGCATTATAACAAAGTCTAACTGTAGAGCTGTCTTTCACGCCGTTCCTGATATTCTTATCCTTAAGTCGAGCTGTCAAAAACATTATATTCCCTTTCACTTCCACTTCGCGTCCTTCATCGTGCTTTTGCAAACGAAAGATATGCCTTGAGTGTTTGGGTATGTGAATAGAAATTAAACGAACTGTTCTTGATGTTTTTACTTTTAAGTCGAACCTGCAAAAACGTTACCTTTTCTTTCTTCTCTCTTTCACTTGCATTTCACTTCGACAATCGCCGCATTATAAGTGTAGGGAACGTCGCATGTATGATAGGATACGAAGGAAAGTGTAGAAATGCATAATCATCTGTGAAAACGAAGATTTTCAACTAGAACGTCTGACAAGTCAAAAAATTTCGGGTAGGTCTGTTGCATTCCATGGCCATTAATACTTTTGCAAGGAATTGCTTAGCAGAGCATTTTAATTGAATTTTGTTATATCGAATCAGAGATAAGTCGATATTCATCCACATCAAGAATTTAAAAGAAAAGAGAGCGCGATGGCGATGATGTATTCAATTATTCGGCCCAGAGAACCAATGCAACCCAAGCAAACGGTATCCGTGTGGCAGAAAATTTTAGAACAGAATTGTTACAGATACACAGCATCTATCTACCAGCTTAGCTACATTCCAACATGCGATAACTAACCGTCTTCCAGTGCATGTTCGACAATTCATTTTCCATAGTCTATCTGCGAATGCATCGAACTTTGTCAGTGCGGCTTTTACAAAAGGTTAATGGGATCGTTTAATAATACAGTTGAAACAGCTACAACGGAGCCGACTTCACTGGAATCTTATGAAACGATTTTATTATAAAACTTGCATTTGCATTTAACTCGAAATTAAATCTTTTAGTTGACGCTGACTTATACTGATCTCTTACAAAATGACGTAGTTACTTTTTTTTCTAATAAATAGACATGTGTTTATATATATTTTATTTTTTATTCTTATATTTTAATCTTATCATTATTTTTTTTTTCTGATAGAGATGTATCTTACATTTAGTTTATTTTTTATATTTACTGCGTCATTTTTATTAATTTATTTTTTATAAATACGCATATGTTTATTTGTAATTTATTTTTTATATTCACACCTTTATTTTTCTTTTTTATAAATCATGTACTTCCTCTTCTTCTGTTTTTTTTTTTTTTATTTTTTCCCTTTTGTTTTTACTTTATTTTTCTTTTCCTGTTTTGAACTTTTTTATATTAATTTTTTTATTTTTTTTTTTATATTGACTCTCTTGTTTATATATTTTTGTTTATAAATAGACATATTTTTATTTTTATTTCATATTTACTTTTACTTCTTACTATTTTTTAAATAGACAACAAGCAGATTTGTTAGAAAATTGGCCTCTTATGAGCTTATTAACTTCAAAATTATCCTCTATCTAAATAAGATCTCTTCTGTTCAAATAAAGGGTGAACGTAGCTCTTTTCAAAGTAAAAGGATTGACTTTACTAGGTAGACCTGGCCTAGCCTCATGTTTATCGACTCTTTTTAGATAGATATCAGCCTTTGTTAATCTAAATGTCTACAATAATTCATGAAAAATCGTACTTGCTTTGACTTAAGGGTATAATAAAATACAAAATATTTTACTTAAACCCCGTACATAAATATATTCTCGTTTAGAAAGCTCTCTTCACCATAAATATGTGGTATTGTCGATGGTTAAGCTAATAAGAAAATAAAACATCAATAACTGAATTGAACAGTTAGCATAAAACCAATAAAAGAGTGTACTCAACCATTCACTCAAACATCTATTCATTCATTGCAACTGCACTGAAAGATGAGAATATTAAGTAAAGATGATATGAAATGAATGAAAAGAAAAGCTAGTATTGCCCACAATGCAGCATACTTTGCGGCATAGATAATTACACACAACAACAGTAAGAGCAGTAACAATACAATGAATACAAGCAGCCACACAACAGCTTTAGCAGATACTTATAAAAGAACAAAAGGGAAAGAAAATATAATCAAATTAAAGATACTCTTGTCCATCCTTAACACGACCGTGTCCTTCTTTGCCTTGATGTTCTGCTTTACGTCTTTTTCTTTTGTTTTCCTTCGCAAACATAAATGCCGGTGATTTCTATTGATTGTTAAATTCTTTTCTTTTTTCGCATTCGCAGTTGCTTGGTTCACTTTCGATCCTGTATTAAGCGGTGGTCCTGGTTCCGGTCTTATCTTTAGCAAGAATAATGCAACAGTTTCCGTTGAAGGTTGGGAACATCGTGTTGCTTTAGGTTCAGTGGGTTTCTCACGTGGCATTCACTATTGGGAATTTACTATCGATAATTACACAGCAGACACAGATCCAGCCTTCGGTGTAGCACGCATTGATGTTAATCGCAGTAAAATGTTGGGTGAGTACTATGAAAAGAAGAAAATGAACAAGGAAAAGTAAACAACAAAAAAAAAAAAAAAATTCGCTTAAACGTAAAAAATGTTAAGATGCATTTATTTTATCTCAGCTTGTTTAACTTTAATTCTATGTTTTTTGTTTTCCTTAGAATTGATAAACTGAGGGCTTAAAATATTTACACATATACCTAGAACTCTATTGGTACACTTACTCACATATCAATAGGAAATATGTTCTACTTAGAAATTCAGACGTTTATACGCAGACCGTTCATATATATATATATACGCATATATATGTACGCATATATATATATGTATGTGAAGAAAAAAACTTTTGTTATAAGTTTCCCGTACAAGTACGTGGTTACAAACAAACATTGCTACATGCAGCTTAAATATAATATACTTAAGATATACGTTCTCCTGGCGTAGAGTCGTGCGTGAAACGAACGTGTAACACGTACCTACCGAGTCATCACGTCTAAAATGTCTTCTAGCGTACGCGTTACTTTTTATTTTTGTTTTCCCTTTAAAAGTGTTGGAAAATATTATTCCTGTACATGTGTACGTGTTGGTATTTCCAAAGTGTTCAACATTGTAAAGCTTATTGTTAACAAAAAATTGCAACTTTTTTTTTTCTAACGAGCTGCTGCTAAGTAACAAAGTTTATACGCAGTTGTGTTGGCATCAATGTCAGTTACTTAAGAATATCGCGCTACTAATATGAAACACAACAATAAAAACTTTTTACCAACTATTCCTCGATCCCTTGTGCAACTTAAAGATTGATATGAAAGTAAAGAAGTTTGCCTGTACATGCGTATGTTTATTTCTCTTTAGCATCCTCTTCGGTACGGAATCTTGTATGAAATTTTAATTTAAAAACTTGTTATAAATGCAGCATAACACGCGTCAGGTGTAAGTTGCAAAAGAACAAATGTGAATTTTATTTCTAGCTTAGGGCGAATTTAGGTTACACCACTAGCTGCTGCATCTAAAATACACTCTAAAGTATTTCATATAAAATACATTTTTTTTTTTTTTTTTCAATTGCTTAAAACAATGTCACCCGCCATTTGTTAGCATAAATATAGTAAGTAAAAAGTTTAGATTTATGAATTTACTTATTAACGATTTTGTTGATATCATCATTCAAAAAAGGATCGTCAAAAAGGCTTGAAAAATTTCATCTGCTATCCGTCCTCTCGTCTGGCCCGAACTTGCTAGTGTACACGATTATTTTAGCTAAATAATTAGACTTTGTACGAAAATTCATTAATAATAAAGTGTATAACTTAGCTTCCGCCGTGGATGGCGTTAGTGGTGACGGAAATGTACAGATGTAGTCATCGCACACTCTTGTCAACGAAATATCATCGAAACCTTGCTTAATTTGTGTTCGTTATTCTTAATTGAAGAAGCCAGTCTATCAGCAAAACTTTCATCATTTGCAGGAGGTTTTGTTTTCTACTTCAATATGAGGAAATTTTTTTGCTGAGGCTTATAGAATGCTCTGAAATACCTACGACGAGGCCCCGTATAGTGAAGGAACATTTCGTGAATAGTTATTTGAAATTGGCCGAAATAAACACAGGCGATCGGTATCGGAAAGCAACTTATATATTTAAGACGCGTCGAGGGACACGATTCTGCAGCAAAACAATGCTGCAAACTCATGTTGCAAAGTCTGTCAAAACTTATCTCTCTTTGAGATCGCTATCCCAACGAGGATATTCTAATCCTGCCGTGTTCTCCAGCCATTGAATGGCACGCGGCCTGGCCAAGCAGCACTTCCTTATAAGTAAGTCAAAATGCATCAATACGTAAATCGCCTAAAAAGATGAGCAACTTTTTCGATGTGGAATTTATACGTTGCCCAATAATATAGTAAGAAACAACCGCCAGTAATGAATAATATATTGAATAGTAAATGAATATAACAAATTTTTTTATAATAAACTCTTGAATGTTGAACAGAAAAAATAGTGGAACTAAAATCGCGCAGCTAATATTTGGCACTTCAACTAGGTTCGAATTCTAGAATTAATTACACAAATAATGTCACTGAAGTGGAGCATCATTAAACGTAATCTCAGAACAAAGAACCCAAGAGATGGATTTTTATCGCATCATGTACTGCCTAGTCCGTTTCGCCTGTTTTGTAAAATGTACTGCCCTTGAATTTTCCTTTCAATAAATTTGATGACTTTCTAAATACCTATAGAATTGAAAAAACCTTCAAAAAATGAAAAAATGTATTCTGTATATAAATCATATATGTTTTAGTTGACGAGGAAAGAGTATACTATTAGTTTGGGCGAAGAACAGAAAGCTTCTTTTTCGAACAGATTTATTGTTAGCCAGCAGACACATGCCCAACTCAGAGTGGCAGTACGCTTGCTCAAGAATAGAGGTTGGGAATTGTTGTAGCAGTATCTATATTACAACTTGGTTTGCCACGTTGATCGGGGTTGGAAGCGTTGGCATGTTCACCAAATGAACAATTATGGTCCACATTGTCGGTTCTTCTGTGAGTGAAGAGAGTTCATTAAGATTACAATCGGTTAAATATTAGGAGAACCGATTACCAGCGGAATCCAACTATGACGATGCAAGTCACGCAAGTATAAATGTGGTGCAGAAAAACTCTGAACAACAAAATTTGATCCAAGAAAACTTAAGAATGATAAACAAGCCTTATGTAGGTGAATGGAGTTCGACTGAAGAACTAATAGAAGCGGAAGGCAAGTAAGGTACTAACGGCTATCGGCAAGCAATCTATCGGGAGAGGTCACGGCGACTAAAGCCAAAGACGTGTTTTTCAAACCTATCAAAATATTTTATTTCTTATGTTTTTATTATTCTTGACATTACAATAACTTGGACTAATTCCACGTTGCGCAGAGATATACTATGTATGCAGAGTTGTAGCAAAGTAGAATAAAGAATCAAGAGAATAAATATGTACAAAAAGATAAATACATAGACATTTGTATAATATAAAGAGAGTTCTCCCCATGAATTTTCGCTCTTCATTCTATTTAATATAGATATATAGCAAATTTTAGAGGATCTCTCTGAACAGCTTACTTGGACTCTAAAAAGAGATATACTCTTGGATCAATTATGAGAATACCTATGCTTAACTTAACTTTAATTTATAATTTAGTTATAGAAAGACAATGTATAAGCTGAAGCAGGACTATTATGCAAAGACACCGGTCGAATTTTAAAATCTCAAAGTGTCGTTCTTCACCTAATGGAAGACACTTAAACTTCCTACACAAACCTTTTTGGCCTAGTTGCCTAGATGTTACCTTGCCTCGATTGTCTTATTCGCACAGTCTCGATTATATCTATATATATTATTATTAATTTAGCCAGAGAATAAATTCTAACACTTAAGTCTTAAAGCACTAGCATCTAACGGTTTCGGCTTTATTAAAACCTAGAGTTGCTAGTCGAGTTGCTACTCGGCCACGCGAGCGATCAGATATAAGTTTAAAATGGCGAATACTTCAGATCCGTAAAATAATAAATTATTACCCACTGCCGAAACGTATAATTGACTTTATTTGGAAAAGTGTATCTTGTGGTAAAACCCATTCTAAAATCTGATCGCTTAATGATTTGATATATTTGAAAATTAAGAAAAAAAAAAAAAATTAAAAGAACCTGACGTTACACACAAACTTTTACTGGCTACTATTAGACTTCTCGACAAAGTGTCGCTTTAAACGATTTTTGGTTTCCCGTTTTCTTTAATTAATTGCTCAATAGAATCTGAAACAATTCGATTGATTCGATTTCAAGTGAATGCCTTAATTGCAATCAATATTTTAATCTTGACCGAAGTGCTATTCATTTCTCGCTATTTTCTATTACCTTACCTTTGCTTTCCCCTTTACGTTTCCTGTCACTTAATAAAAACTTTTGCTTTCAAGTTTTTCAAATAAATTGAAAAAAAAAAAAATAAATAAATAAATAAAAGAAAAAAAAAAAGTTTTTCATTTTATTCTTTCTCATGGCTTTCAATTTTCTTTACTAATAGAAAACGAGGCCAATCGTTATTGGTAGCAGTTAGCTTCAAAGATTGTCAAGTGGCCAAGTTATTTCACCATTGTCACGCCTTTTGTTGCTATTTTCCCATAGACAAGTGCATTTTTAAGCCACCGAATAGAAAATCGAATAAAACAAAAGCATTATTATCTTTGTCATTCTATCGCGTTTCGTTGCAGGCTATAAAAAGTTTTTATTGTGTTTTCGTCGAGAATTTCTTTTGAACATCGAAACAAACTCAATATGAAACTGTTTTCTTTATAAATAGCTTTAGATAATAAAATTTTTCCGACCACCAACGGGAAAAACTGTAAAGAAGGAAAGCAAAGACAAAATATAAATAAGAGTTTGAATGATTAGCTGGGGAAAAGCAAAAAAAAAAACAAATTTGTTTTTTAAAACTTTTTATTGCTTTTTTATTGAAAATCCATTAACGTTAAAATTTTGTTTTATTTTATCCTTAAAAGCTTTTCGTTACTTTTTAATGGAGCGTTGGTTCTGTTCTCCCTTTTTTGACATGTCCTTGCTTTTCTTATACCTTTGCTTTTTATATTCATTCATTCGTATTATATTTGCAGGTAAAGATGAAAAATCATTTGCTATGTATATTGATCGACAGCGTTCGTGGTTCCAACATAATTCAGTGCATGAACGTCGCGTCGAAGGTGGCATTAGCACAGGCAGCACCATTGGCGTGTTGCTCGATTTGCAAAGACACACTTTAAGTTTTTTGGTTAATGGTATGCCTCAAGGCTCTGTAGCATTCCGTGATCTCTATGGTGTTTTCTATCCTGCCGTCAGTATTAACCGTGGCGTTACTCTAACATTGCATACCGCCTTAGATGCACCACAAATGGATTATTTTTAAAAACTTATTAAAAGTTTCCAAAGAAAATGACAATTTAATGAAATATTCTCTTTAAGAAAGTAAGTGTATGCGTGTGTGTGTGTGCGTGTGCGTGTGTTTATATATATATATACAATGTTACTTGATCTTCAATTACTTAACGTAAACGATTTTGTAAATTAAATTTTTTAAAATTTCAAAGAAACGAATTAAAGTGAAAAATGTTTATAGATGTGCTTATGATTGTGAAATTTTCTCTCGTCGCTTAACACATATCCCTTATAGGTAAATAAGAAAAGTTCTTTATGTAAATGAAAACTGAAAACAAACAAAAAAAGAAAAAAACTATAAATCGAAATCAATTAATCTAACGTTGAAAGTGTGCGTAATTTTTTTGAACGAAACAAAAAATTAAATCCAATAAAAAAAATCAATCAATAAATGCTTATAGGTGTAAAAAAAAAAAAAAAACAAACAAGAGCTCACAGGCCTTTAAAACACTTTAATCTGTGCAGTAAGTTTAGCTGCTTATTGGGAAGCGATGGAATCACATAGACACATTTATTAACTCACGAATTGTTTTTCTATCATTGGGCAAAAGTAGGCGGGAAATTCATTTTGTTAAAAATTACGCAACATCCAGAAGGCAGCTTTAGAAGCATTATAGAGCAAATATATTGTTGATGATGAGTATGAAATTCTGAATCGATGTAGGCATCTAAAAAATGGGCTAAACGAGTCAATGGACGCACTTATAATAAATCATACGCTGAAACGCCTTTAATGAAAATATCAAACTTCCCCGTACATTTGACCTCTCTCACCTAATATTTACTTATTTTTTTTAATATTCTAGAATATCGAAATTTCATTTGTTTGCTTTGCCCTTAAAAATAAAATTGAGCTCAATGCAATTCACCAAGAACATCCAAGAGCAGTCCTGTTCCCACTTGTCCATAAATTTTGGAACATTTTCTTTCGCTTTATATTGTTTATCGTGGGAGCAATTGAAAATTCTATCATATCACCAGACGTCAGAGATCGATTGTAATGTTTAAAGTCTTCATCTAATCCACGTAAGATTCCCAGGTGATACTTCAAATTCCCGAAAATTTACCAACAATTACGATAGAAAATGAAAGCATTGGGGTACAGATTGCCCCAATTCGTAGCCACTGATCAACTTTGAGTAAACTATAAACCGCGCCTTCCTAATCCGAGTAAAATATAAAATGACAAATTATTGAAATTTTGAAAAAATGGGAAAAATTGTAAAAAGAAAAAAAAATTAAAACACTATTAGCAAAAATCTATAAAAATCTATTCAGAATTTGAAACAAAAAATGATTAAATCTACTTAAATTATTGGTCCGCATGAGGCCTTTGCAAGGCTTATAATTATCCTAAAATTTTGACATATATATGCATTGACTTGAAGTTGAAGGTTAGTTCCAAGAAAGCCGACTTTTTCATTTGTATTACAGTAAGGCCATTAACATTGTCGAACGAGCTTACTTAGTGCGGTCTGTAGATTGAATAAAAGAAAATATGACGGGACAGACAAGCTTTAGTCGATTCAGAAAGCGATTCTACATCGATCGGTATAATAGAAGAGGAGTTTACCTCAAGCCTTTCTGGTTGTTCTCGTCATTCAATTAAATACAATTTTTAAACTTGTGTGTAAATTGCTTAAAAAATTAATTAAACAAATGACAAAAAAAAAAAAAAAGGAAATGTTTGAATTATTAGCTAAAAATGCATAGTAATTAAGTGAAAAAAAAAACAAAAAACAGAAAATTTGCAAAGCGACAAAAGCGTCATGAGTGTTTGAAAGATAAATCCAAGCACATTATTGCAATAACAAAAATTCCGTAAATTTAATTAGCAGAAGCAAAAAATAATGATAAAAATGATAATTACTGCACATATGTACATAAACATGATTAACAGTAAATATTAAAACCAATTTTAAATAAATCCCAAAAACAATACTTAAAGTATCGCAATGCATTTAATCAAATATTTAATTATTGTACCAAAAAATATATAACAAGGAAATGAATCAAAATAAAATTAAAAGTAATAAGTAACACAACAAATAGAAAAACACTTACGCTCTAAACGCTTCAATATGATCTCTGTTACCTTACTATTTACGACGAACCTTATCGCCGGGTGTGTCAATGGATCAATCGGAACAATTTTTCATCGTCTTTGGAAGTACTTTTTACGAATTTCGGAACAATGCCGTTTGTTGCGAATTACGGACATCGTGATTACGGCATTACTTCCTGACCTTTAGTTATCACCAAACACAGGTATATCAATATTTATAATACAAGGTGTTAACCGAAGTTTCTCCCATTCTTGCTTGATTTGCCATTTTGTTAGAACATGATATTCTAACGGGACTGAATGGCACTTTAGTGACTGTCATAGATTGTTATGTTGCGATCTGGTGCAGATGCTCCTGTCGCGCGTAAGAACGTTTTTTACATATAAGATTTTTGGTTCGACCGAATGATGATAAAATAATGAAAACCGAAAAAGAACTCGCTATCACTTTAATGAAGTAGGATGGTTTTCGCATGCGGGTCTTTCATTCTTAGCTTTAGAAAAAAATCCTTCATTTTGGCAAAGTTGCGAGAGTAAGTTAGAAAACGCTTTTCCCAAAATCTTCTGAGATGTCTCTATATAAATCTGTTGATTTCCTATACACGCTTACTTGATATAACTCCGCTTAAATTTTGTCGAGTTGTCCAAAGTATTTAGAAAAACCGACTCAAGCTTCTCCGCAAGAGTTCTTTCCGTAATTAAAGTATGATCCTACTGCACTGGGAGTTAAACCTAGGTATGTTTACTTGTTATGTTGCGTTGTTTATCTACCAAGCCTTGCTATAATCCACATTTCACATCTTTAATTTTTTAAAATATATTTTTTTTATCCGAAAATCGTCATCGATATTTAGATTTTAGGGCTTACATCTCCCTTTCTTGATTTAATTGCCATTTCCATTTAATAGTTCATAAGACAAGCATAGTTATTATAAATTCCCCCTTTTCTCCAGTTCCTACAAAATTTCTAATTAAATTTAAAGATAAAGCGAAATAAAAAGATAAAAAAGATAATTTGACAGAATCTCCTGCTACTATCACCGGTAAGAAGATATTTTTTAGATGCTTTTGCAGTTAAATCTCTAGCGAACCTCTTCAAATCTCTTCGATAAGAAGTAGCAGTTGTAAGCTGTTATTGTCGCCATTTCTATCATAAAGTTTTCGCTTGTTTCATCTGCCTTTCCAAACTCAAATTTAGTGTTTTCTACGTCTTTGCGACTAGTAATCTAGAGCTAAGCAGAAGCTCCTAGTTCTGGTTATAGCTCGCTAAGTGAACGAATATCTTTACGTCGTTTGACTGCCTTCCGTCTTATCAAACTTTGCGCTTCTTTGTCGTTGTCTAGATTAACTTTGAAGAGATTTAATTTTCATCCCGTCATGCTTTATTGCATGCTACTGATGTACAATTGATTATAAGCGTTCAACTTTATTCTATATAAAGATTGCACAATGTCTCTCTCTTTTGCATACTGCGGGTATTCCGCGTCTTTGCCATCGTGAACTGCACTCCCTTCTCCGACAATCTGTGGCTAGATGGTTTACCTTTAGTCTTCGAAAGCCTATTCTGCTAACCTCTTTTTACCTGATGCCGCTCTTCAATCCAAACTATTTGGATTTTATTGGCTTTAAAGAGCTGTGCAGCTGATATTGTTGTGATACCTGCCTGCCTATTTAACTACCTGTGCATTTATCTACCTACCTAACTACATCCTTGCCTAATTAATTTAGCGTTTTATATATATGGCGGGTGTTGTAGGTATGTAGGAAATTTTTGGGGCAATGCCAAAAGCGAGAGAGTGATGGAACTAGAACAAATTTAGACATGTAAAAAAAACCTGAAGGGGCTTCATTTTATTACAGTTTTTTATAGTCTGCTCACACATTGCCTTCTTTCAGTACGGAAATCGGTGGATTGGAACAGATTTGACGGATTTTCTCCTATGTGACGGCACACCTTTATATCGCAACAATGTCTGATATTTGACATATTATGACAATAACAATGACATGAGGTACATAATGGACGCTTTTAAAACTTACTAATTGATGAATGCGGGCAAATTTGAACGTTAAAAAAGTGATAAAAATGTCATGAAAAAATCCGCTACTAACAGTCGGAATAGATTAGCGTAACAACGATAATGGTGCATATACATAGTAATAACATTCATTTTAAAACGTATGCGAAACTGTAAATGTACATTAAACCGTTAAAATTGTCGTTTAACGCGAGTAAGATATAAAATAAATGTTTAACTAAACTATAAAAAATAATCTTAAAAGATTTTATTACTTAACTATAAATAAAAGAGAGAGAAAAAAAAAAAAAAACGAGATATTACCAAAAGTTCAAATTCTTAACTTTTAAAATTGAAATCGCAAATAAAACAAGGAAAACATTGAAAATAATTTTGTTTAACTTTAGTGCTCGAAACTAAATCTATAGACGTCGACAATTTTTTTGAGTAATAATGGCGGCTTTTAAATGCATCGTTAGTTTTCTTTTTTACTAAAGATTTTTTTTGTTGAATACAAGGTTTGCTGAAAATTACATAACACTATTTAATTAGTTATTGAACTATTTAATTAATTATTTAATTATCTAATTGGTATGAGAAGATGATTGTTTTTTAACGGATCTGTAGTATCGAGATCTATCGAGAATAACTTGCATAAGTCGTAAACTCTTAATAGATGACGAATTCTGAGAAGCATATGAGTTACGTAAAAGTAACTTAATTAAGCAGAGAAATACGTTTTTTTTTTTTTTTTTGCAATCAAAGCTCTGCTTCAAAAGTGAAAACTTACGTCAAGACGAGCTCTGCATATTCGGTCGATAGTATTCAGGGTATTTTTAATTCAGATCTTTCTTCTGGTTTTACTTATCATCAAATGCGTAAAGGGATGCAAAAAAACTTTTGCATCGCACATACACAAGCATACCCAAATTTTATTATATTATACGGAAAATGCGACATTGTAGCAAGCATATACGTGCCTGTTACGACGACTGGGTTTTAAGCCTTACATAGTCAATCTAAACAGGTCGTCAGCATTTACTCTCGATTAGAGGAACTCTCTACAAAGCAAATCGTCAACACAAATCCTAAACAATTGCAGTTACTGTTGAAACTATGTATAGATATCTGTCACATTGGACTTTTCTTTATTCTTTTCAAGTTAAATGAAAATATCGGCAAAGTGAGTGAATATCATTACCAGTATTATTATTAATTTAGCCAGAGAAATAAATTCAAGCATTCTAGCATCTGAGACTATCGGCTTTATTGAGAACTCTACCGCGCTTGAGATTTGAACGCACGATCATTGAGTTTTAATCAAGGGCTAATAACTGGGCCTTGGGTTGTTAGACATCCACGATTAAAAGAACGCTAACTTGCGTATGCATGTAAGTTGACCTTGCTAGGTTATGTTGGTCAGAGTGTTGATAGTAGTTTTTTTTTTTTTGCGCACTGATGAAGAGAATTTCTTTAATAGCATATTACGCTTTCAGTATCGTATTTGTTAAGCCAGTTGTGTGGATAACAAGAGATTCGATTTAACTCGAACGTAATTAATTTTTTGTTCTTAAATTGATATTATGATATGTGAATAAAAATAATGTATATGTTAATGCCATATATTTATTGATATATTGTATAAAATTATTTGCTAACAAAGTCCTTAAGTTTGTGTAAAAAACACCTAAAAAAAAAAAAAAAACAACAAAATTTAATTATCTAACGTAATATGCAATGGAATGAAACCAAACTTTTCGAACGCAATAATTTAGACAAGCGAAATAAGTGTAAATACGTGTTTATTATTATTATGATTATTATAATTATGTTTTTTTAACATATTTTACTATAAGTAATTTCTTTTATATATCATATACAAACAACTAAATGTTTATTTAAGAAAAACCTTTATAAACTTAACTAAATAGAGCATAAAAAAAAAAAAAAACGTAATTGAAATTGTATTAAATTTAATAATATAAAAATAACATTCGTGTAATTGAATTGAATTGAGAATAAAACGTACATTAAATAATTATTATAAAAATCGTAAAAAAAAAATAAAAAAACAATAAATTATTATTCCATTAAAAATACATAAATAAATATTATGAAACAAATAAAATAAAATGAATTAAAAAAAAAAAAAAATTTTTTTTTTTTATTTTCTTTGTTGCGTATTAATAGGCAGCCTTTGTAATACTTTGCATATATAGAGTGGTTGAATGTGTATTAGATTCGTACAATATTTTATCTGCGAAAGAGTTTAACGGACAAAAGTCCTCTATAGGCGTGAAAAATGATCATTAACGTAAGATATAGTTTTCGAGTAACATTTTTATAAAAGCAAGTCCAGTGTGAACGCGTTATCCATGTTAGCTATAAACAAGGTAGAGTATACGCACATGTATTGTTATACAACGTAAGAACTTAGTCACTTCTTTTGCCTCATTAGAGCTGTGCTCCTATGTTTGACTTATGCTCTTACTTGAAGAACACTACTTGAGAAAAGCTTAGTATGCACACAAGCCTACAACTATAAGCTAAAAGGCTGAAACTCAAAATTTTTGTAAGAAAAATTTTTAGAAAATTTGCCATAAAATGTAATAATGTAATAAAAAAATAATATAAGAGAATCTATATATATGTATCATCAATTTACATACCCCCACGTATCTTGCGAACCACGAATGCCTTGATGTTTGCGCATTTGATAAGTAATTTTCGACTTAGAAGAAGACAATCCATAGCTTACGAAAGTTTATAATCGAATCCATAGTTAATATCAACCATCTCATAACAAATTTTTGATTCCATGACAACTTACACACCCCTTTTAACCGCCTATCCAATCAATGATCATCCTTATGAAACTAAACCAACATATACGGGGAAGTGAGATGTTAAGAGGTAAGACCGCCATATCCCATCAATGATTCATTTGACTCAGGCATTCTTCTTGAAGTGCTTGATAAAAAGCGCACGATTTAAAGGACAACATTTCTTAAAGCCAACGTATTTTTTCCCACATATTTTAGAAGGCATATTTTAAAGTATGGTTTAAGGGAATAAAAAACAAATTTTTTCACTGAAATAGTGTTTCATTGACTTTGCCCCTTAAGTGTTGACTTAAGAAATTTGCTTCAAAAGAGGAAAAACATTATTTTAATAAAGTTATTGAAAAGAATGTTTTAATTGAAAAGTCCCCGCACATTTTCCATGGCAATGCATTTAAACGCATATATGTATAAGGTGTTGTTGTCTTTTTCTTTTAATTAAATTTTCTTTTTGTTTTTTAATTGTTTTACTTACTGTTCTATAACAATTTTAATAAAAACTATAAAGTCTTGCGAAAAATTTCTAAAACTCTCCCTAAAGTTGAGACATAACAAGCAAAATTCTAAGATCTGAGAATGACATCAACAATGCGTTCATAAAAAGCTAGTGCCTGCGCTTGCATAAAAGCTTTTTTCATTTCATTTTTTCCGAATACATACAAAAAGTAATCATTATACACGTGTTGTTAAAGTAATTAACTTTTAATGATGATGACGATAGCGACGGCAATGGCCACGACAGCATAATAAACCATACATGGACTTAGACAAAGAAAAACAAAAACAAAAACAAACAAAAAAAAAACATTTCTAATGACTTTCGTTGTAAATACGAGCATAAAAATAAGAAATAACAAGAAATAAATTATATTGCATCTGTGTGAGTTACATTTGTCCTAAAAGGACATTAAACGTTAATTGCGGTTCAGCGTACGGAACTAATAAAACTAGCCTAACAATATGAATATTTTTTAAATTACTGGCAGACAAGAAGCCTATGTATGTAGCTGAGGCGTATTCTTCTCGCCTTTATTTAAACAAATAAATAAATTGTTTTCCTTTTCTTTTTATATATTCATGTATATAAAGCATATACATAAACGGTAAGAATTTATTTATTTTTTTTTTTTCGGCAATCCGCTCTGTTAAAAGTGAAAACTTGTTACGGTCTACAAGAAAGATAAGAAAAAGTATTTTGTCAAGAGTTTGAAGATATTGCGTACGAGTAAGTAAATGGATAAAATTCCCGTTTGGCTTGTAAGGCAATGGAGAAGTAAGTGTGCAGGGATCAAATAGGTTTTATTTTCTTCGGAATTTTTTTTATTTTTTTGAAAGCCGAAGGTAATGTTTGAGTTTACATTAAAACACAAGTCACCAGTTTGTGTTTGTGCGTCGTCAGCGTTTACAAGGTGTTGTGAACTAATACAAAAATTCAAATAGCGTAAGCATTATGTCGACAAAGAAATCTGGTAAGAATTGAAGACATTACGACAAAAGGCTGAATGCATGAAAGAAGAGTACCCGCTACAGCCGAATAGAATAGTGGGAAAAGCAAAAAACAGAAACCCTTGTTGAGATGGCATGTTGTTTGGTATTGCAGTCTGGATTACTATCAAGGTTTTGGAGCGAGATAAAATTTCGATTCACAAATTGGAGAGTTTTACTTTCAAAAAGACTCAAAACAAAGGAAAAATGAATTTCGAATTTGGGATGGAAGGGTTGCATTTATTTTCCATCAGACACTGTCGACTTACACATAGAATCAATGCAGAAATTTGTATCGTTGCATTTGTCACGGTTTAAAAATATTACACAGGACCTACGATCAAATTGTACTCTGACCTTGAATATCGTTTGACGGATTCCATATTCAGCATTAGTCCATTTTCGAGAATTTCCAATATTTTTATCAAATTTGTAACTGACACCCTAATCTTTGTGATTAAAAGGATGTTTATCGGAGATATTAATCAGGCGAACAGGCACACATGTCCATCTCGGTTCAGGATTTGACACTGAGCAAGAATATGTACACTTTGTACGATCTGTGAAGCCTCGTTCTCAGTATATGGTAAATATTTCGGCAGAGTTGTGTCAGTGGAGGAAAATATCAATTTCAGGTGAAACATGTGAGAGAGCGATAATGTTGAAGTGGAACGATTCTTTTCGAACGTATTGCTCCACCGAAACGGACTTTGGTGGGTAATCAAATTATCCGCACTATGGAAATTTACAAATATTGACTTCCAATTTTATCCCTATGTTCCTCTCGTTTTTCGTTACGCGAAATTAAATCAAAAGAAACTAAAATTGAACGGAAAAAAACGTTCAAACTTTGTTTTCTCTGCAAGTTAACGCTTAAAAATAACTTTTTCTAGCTTAACTTAAATGATTTTAGAGAAATCTTTTCAAAAACATACATTCGCTTGGCTCAAGAATCTACATGTAAATGTATTTATTTATATTACAACTTGAAGAAGAAATTTCCCATGATATCTCAAATTAAAATAAAACAATCCTTTAATCAGTAACCATCATCAGCATCGAATGTTGCGTTCGCATATATGTTGACTACAAGTATTTCAATGTTTATATGGATGTGCGAGTGTATTTAAATCTTCTTATTGTTTTCATTCATACGCTCAGCACACACAATGGGGATGAAAGTCTAGGCTTTTTGTGTTAATGGCAAAGTTTACAAAAGTTAAGTGAGTATTTAATGTAATGAGTCTCTGCGTTATATGTATACATTGTTCTTATTGTTATGCTGCGTTATTTTAAGCTCCCTTTGCACAATAGTTCACCTCACCTCCCTCCAACTATCTTGCAAGGCAGGCAGGTCATTTGCTACTTACTAACAACTTACATATGTAATGTAAATGTTCTTACAAGTAAGTGCGTAAAACTACAATTTAAGCGGATTTCTCTAAGTATTTCAACTTATAGAAGAATATGTTAATGGTTAAGAGAGATACTGTTGCTATGAACATTTAATTCGTCTACGAACTTATGCAATTTGCTTACAGAGCATTAATAAAAAATGCTTAAAGCTAAAGCTTTATAACGCTGTTCGGACGAATCCTGTTGTTGTTCTTTTTCCGCTTTATTTGTAGAAATCGATCATTTTTCGAGAACTCATACTTAAAGGTGTCAATCAATCTCTCGAAATCATTTTGTATATCGAAATTTCCAAAAAAAAAGGTGATTGAATCATTTTTTTTTTATAATTGCTTCTGATATGTGAACGTATTATGTCCGCATATAAATGGATCAACATTTTTTTCGCCGAATTGTGCAACATTTGTGCACTTATCGATAAACAATCTTAAATGGATTTAATGAAAAGCATACTTCCCGTGATGCGTTATGTTGTGTTTAGCTGTGAAAATTGTTACAATGTTTTTTTCTTTACACACCTTCTCGTAATCAGATCCCAAATCGTCCTTTTAAATGATACGGTGACTTGTGTTTTAGCAACTTTTTACTTATGGCATACATGGCATGACATGCAATCGTAAGCTCTTCAACGGGTTGTGTCATCTGTAAAAGTATTTTTGCGAAATGTTTTGTAGGCGCAAGTCTGCCGTTGCCAATAAGCAGAAGAAAGGTACACTTGGACTTGTTCCCGTAACAATGGGAGCCTTTAAGGGGTTTTTTTAAACGATGAATTTAATGGCAATAAGCTGTAAGCTGTAAGTAATGCTAAGTCGTGAGTGATACTGTCAGTGTAATGGAAAATTTTAGGAATCGTAGTCTGAATTACTAGAAATGCGCCTTGTGTGATTTCGAGCATGTCATGGGACTTGAGAGTTGGGAAAAGAGACGAAGACTTGAACTTTTTGAAGACAAAGTTGGCAAAGCTTAAAGGCCTCGTTGAGCCCTCAAAGCCCAACTGTCAAACCATGTTAGCCTTAATCCAATAAAACACACACATTCTCATACTTTAAAATTGGAAACACCACCATTGTCAATAAAGAAAGATTCATTGCTTTTAAAATTCCCTCGCAATATACTATATATAGAGTTCTGTGTTGCATATATCGATTTGTGCGACATAGGAAATAATAAAATTAGTATAACTTTCTACGTGAATGGTTGATGTAAAAATAATAAAAAAAAAAAAATGACATATTGACATGCAACCGAATAAATCTGAAAGGATGGAATCATGGAAAAATGCAGGTAAACATCGTTGTGAAATATTGATGCCCGATTTTCAACATGTGGTGACAACAAAGCGAATTAACTTATTTGTCAAAGTCTCTTTGCATTTGAATGTTTCATTAAAGCAAATACGTGTGTAGCGGGGATATGAAAATACGTTTACAATATAATGTATGCGTTTGTGTGTGCATTTTTATTTGCTCAGTCTAGTGAAGTGCTCTACTCATCATCGACATCAGTTACATTTTTTCAGCACTTTTTTGTTTTTTTTTTTTGTTTTTTGTCTTTGTCGTTTTAATGAATAGAACTGCAACTGTCACTTGTCGCTGTCACAAAAATGCGATTTGTTTGAAATGGAAGACGAAATTCGCAAAAAAATAGCCTCGCTTCAAAAAATATCGCTAACTGAATTTTTCTGACAATTTTTCGTTTATTTTGAATTGTTTTTGTTGTTTTTTTGTTTATATCCCACTGCTGCCCAAATTCATATATAAAAGCGAAAATTCAATTTTTTGCCAATCATTTGTAAAACGTCCTGCATTTCTCTCGTTTTTTTCTTCTTTCTTCTTTTTTAGACCGAAATCGCGAAACGCAATGTCCCCGTTGTTCAAACAGTAAATCTGGATACGTGTGTCTGAGTTTGTGCTTCAATGCAAACACCTGCAAGCACTTCACTTTTTATTATCATTTTTTCGAGGTTTTCGATGGAAACCTACAAAATTTCTATTTACACCTAAGCTACAAAGGCTGATATTAATCCTAAATCAAGTAGTTCAACGCAGAAAAGAGACACCAGGCAGTTTTGCTCGTTAAGCGACGGGAAAATATATTTTATACGATTTTTAAAAATAAACTAATTAAAGTAATTCAATGAATAGCTAATTGCGAGAGGACAATTTACATTTCATTATACACTCTCTGTCATCTCGTTCGTCGACTTAATACTAGAAATGTCTCCCATATTTTAGAGAATATTCAATATTTGGTATTTCCCTATATATAACATAGGTTTATAGGATTATCAGTCGATCATATATGTCATCTATAAATAACGTTAACGTAGCTCTGCTCATTTTCACTAAATCGAGCCATTCGCCCTCTTTGCGGCATAGATTCTATAATCCTGGGAATGCTACTTAATTGATTACATCAAATCGTAACCGCACACATCGACACATTTCTTCAATTCCGCACAGTTAACGAAGTTGTGGATTGTCCAAGTCGGCTTGGATTTCTTCCCAAAAACATGAAATTGTTTACTCACCTGGACTAAAGTACTGGACTAGTGCACCGATCTTTAGGGCAGAAATGTGACAATAAAAGTCAGTCGAAGCTGAAGTAACGTTCACCACTTCAAGCGTATATTAAATTTGTAAGGATCAATGAAACTGTGAGAAGTATTTGAGGTGTAGCCACTTTTTACTATACTGATCGTTTCAGAATCACTTTCTGAAGCAACTTAAGCTTGTCTGTCTTTCAGTCTGTCTTGTTTTCCTTTTATACAGTCTGCAAGCCGCAAATTTTAGAGATATTTTAATTGGGAATGGTTCGGATTGGACGACGTTTTCAATCACTTCCCATGGCTTATTTCGAATGGTGTAATATGAATAACTGTAGGGCGGTGTAGGGTATCTAATATGGGTCTGATATGTCTGTCCATACATAACGGCTTATTATTTACTGAAATTATTTAATGGATGCTACGCTTTGATCTTAGACATAAGGCTGAGAAGCGATAAGAGTTGAGCGACTGTCACTGCAAAACCGATAGGTGACAGTTCATCCTTTTAAATTGCAATAAAGAGAAATTTTTTCTTCCAAGAACTTTTTTTGAATGGACAAATAAGCATTCCTTATTAACTAAGCTCAACAAACGAATGAAAAATATATTTAGCGGACATTTTAAACTTGCGTTATAGGAACGGCCCTCAGTCTTTGAAGCGAATATAATTTTCTTACTCGTTTTCCACAGATCAATTTGTTACGGTCCATAGTAAAAGATTTTGCTTTTTTTCATTTCCACGTTTTCTTTTTTATTTTTCCTACTTACTAATAAATTCTTTGGTTAATTCCAACATTCTTTTGTGCGCTAATTTTCTAGCATTTGTGCCCCATAACATAGTCACGTGATTCCACTTTTTGTACGGATATAAGCTATCTTCGATAACATTCGGTAGATGGGCTGCCAAGTTTTTTACATCTAACTCGCTGCTGAGTTCATCATTGTAGGTATAGTATAAGCCTACAGGCACTGTAACATTCTGTAGTGGATAATCCGGCGGTGTAGGCTGTCCGTAATATTTCAGATTTCGCTCAAAACCATAATCATAACGACAGAATCGTTTGGATTCTATTAGCTGTAGATAATGGTCAAGTTGCTTCAAATTACAACCGGCTGGTATATGTCCCAATATGATTGGGAAAAAGGTCTAAAAATATCTTCCTCAATATAATTGGATCATATATCATTACTTAAGAGTTTTACATAATTAATGTTTTGTTCATCACGTCCCAAAAGCTGGTGAGCAATTTCCAGACAAGCGGTTTCCATCATCCTGGAAGTGAAGCATAAGTTGAAAAGATAATAGCTGTGAGGTAGAAGTTCGTAGATTTTATTCTTTGAAATTCTTGTAAAAGTTTGCGCTACACCAAGTAAAGATGTGCGCATGTTGGCAGTGAAAGCGACCGGGCCCAAGGCATGCATAAAAGAAATTTTATTATTGTATTCCGGTTTTA
The DNA here is from genome assembly GCF_014805625.2 of Glossina fuscipes. Classification (NCBI taxonomy): domain Eukaryota; kingdom Metazoa; phylum Arthropoda; class Insecta; order Diptera; family Glossinidae; genus Glossina; species Glossina fuscipes. Next base: position 10,937,337 of record NW_023998416.1, read on the forward strand.
ACGAACATAAAACCCAAAATGCTGTAGTACCCTAATCAAGAAGAAAAAGAAAATCAAGGTCTCGAAATAATCGATAATTTTGCTTTTGCTACAACCATGTACCTGCGAGTGTCCGAAATATGTCAACTTCTTGAAATTGGTTTTTGCCAGCACATAATCAATCATGGCTGATAGGTCGTACAATCCGATTTCGTGCCAACTAAAACGCCAATATGATAAATCTGTGTTTGGATTTAAAAACGTATGATTTCTGGAATAACGATTACCCCGGGCATTGCCCATCCAAACATCGTAACCCTTGTCATATAGATAATAACCTGATTTAAAAAGTTTTTAAAAGAATTTTCATAAATAGTTTTTTACTCATATTTACCTAAAGCAGTTTCTGGTCTCATTAATATCCATGTCGCTGAACTATCTAAAAGTCCATGCATAAGCAAAACGGGTGGCTTTCCCGAGTTAACTATGCGGTGCACACCAAGTATGTATCCGTCGGTTGTTATAACATGATGAGTTTCAACCGGATATTTATATCTTTTAATGAGTTGTGCCTACAAAAGAGTATATATATATATATATATATATAGGAGGATTATATTAAATTATCTGATACACCAGAACGGAGTTAAAGTTCTCATCAAGTTTTACTGAGCGCATTTACCGTATTTAAGAAAGCTTCGTCTATAATATCTTTTGGATATGTTTTATGTAAATAATTTTCTCCGCTATCCGCGGCATATAACCAGGATATGAAAATTACAAAATATGTTTTGAATATATATCTTAAGTTAATTGTAAACATTTTCGACTCAAAAATGATTTCAAAATATATTTTTTAATTGTTTTGTATTTAGCAGAGTTACCAGTTCAGAGATCAAGCAGGAAAAGTCTAATAGGAAAAGTAAAAAAAAAAAATATAAATTGTCTCCAAATCAAATTAATACAAAGAAAAATTGATATCGAATTAGCGATACCCTACATTCACATAACATAATTTTGTCTTTGAAGTAAAAAACATGTATTTTCCATTAGGGACAAATATGATAGCTCGACTCTTCTGAACTTGCGATGAACAAATGCGTTGTAGTCACCATAAGAGGTTTAAAGAAATTTGTCTAAAATTGTCCAAAGCAAAATAGCCAGTCTTTTACAGGAATTCCTTGCTCGCTAGAGTCGATGTGATATCATTTTAATCGTCTCGACAAGCGAACGATTTTAAAATCATTGTTAGTAGACAGAGTAAGTGAAGAAAAGGTAATGGTGTTCGCAAGCAATTTACTGAAAGATCAGGAGAGTCGAAAGTATCTCCGTACTATCCAAAGGCAGACTGTACAGGTAGGTCTATCCCGTATAAAAGAGAAAGCCGATATTTTTGCTGACATGTTAGTTGCATGCTTTCGGTTTAAAAGCTCCTTTCATGATGGGTAGTTATAATCCAGCGATGATGTTTATTCACGTTGCATTGGCAATGCAATTGATTGCATTATAAATTTTACGGCAAAAAACTAGGTGCAGCGATGAAGATTTCGTGTTGCTGCCGAAAATGTAATTGATTCCACAAATTAATAAAATTCATATACCAGAAATATTGAAGCAAAAATTTTTGGGAGCTTAATTGCAGAAACACTCAGCCAGAGTACGATATAATTTCCTTACTTGCTAGATGTGCGCTTAAGATGGTATATATGCAAGCCAGCCAAGCGGACAGGTTTATCAGGCTTGTAGTTCCGTTTCTTATACTCCGTTATACCTTATATATGTAACGTTAACATAAAAAATAGTAAAACTTACTCAGGTCTTCTTAACACCCTTGATGAGGTGATCAATATCAATCATCGCCATTTGACAAAATAATTCGATATGTTTATGTACAGGTTTGAAGCGATAATCCCGAGCAATCGAATACAATATTGTTTTGATGAAATATTTTTTAAATGAATTGATTATTTGAAGATGTTTCCATAATAAATTTAAAATATTTGCGCTCAAATAATGCTTGATGTGAACTCAAATGCAAGCTTAACCAAATGCTGGCCTACTAAAATGTAATTCACTTTAAAGTGATTCGAAGATAAAAGAATCCTTTGAAAAATTTCAGCAAATCTTTTCTATATTCAAAGGTATCTCTAAGTTGTTGTCATATATGTTTTGTTTGCACAATCTTTCATTTACCGTATCTAAGAATGATTCCTTTATAATATCCTTTTGATATGTATTCGATAAATAGCTTTCTATGGTATGCACTGGATAAAGCAAAGAAATAATTATGAAAAAATATTTTCTGAATATATTTTTAAAATTAATTATAAACATTTTCAATTATTTCTATTTCTTTTTTTATATAAATTTTATATTTAACGGAGATAGTAACGTTGCTCAACGTTGTCGCAGAACTAAATTACAAAAAAAAAAAAAGTAAAAAGCTTTCTAACCGATCTAATATTAAATAATAATAGTAATTACATCAGTTGTAGAGCCATTTAATAGTATATATTCTATTCAGATATTAGATTACCAAGTTCACACGCGCGCGCTCTTAAATTAAATGTGTCTAAAAAATATTAAGCCTTATCAAAAAAATAATTTAATTAATTGTAAATTTCCCAATAGATGTGCATACATGTGCAGTGAATGCATTTAGAAAATATTAGAATTTTTTATTTCTTAGCGGCTCAATATTATTTGTATTGCATAACACAAGTCTAAGGAATGCATGCAAATGTTTATACATGCGAGTAATATTTTTCATCAAATGTCTCCTGCCATCATCTTGCCTGCATGTACTTTACATATATTTAATGGATGCTTTACTGCCGGAATATTTATTTAAATGCATGCAAGTGTTTATCTTTTTGTCGGTGAATGACAATAATTATTTTTAATTCATTATATACACTATAACTATGACAGTAACATCTATTCTAGTCAGCAATACTATGCGGGGCAGTTTATGCGACTAGAGGTGTTGTGTCTTGTGTGTGCCAAATCACGCAAAGCTATTTGCATAGAATTGAAGCCAAGTGACAATTGATTCAATTATACGTTAACTGTAAAAGCATTTAATTGAGAAAGAATCAAGCT